>NW_027423040.1:600000-881550 GCF_048934315.1 Petromyzon marinus | reverse complement strand
GACCGCCCGGGACCGCCCGGGACCGCCCGGGACCGCCCGGGACCGCCCGGGACCGCCCTGGACCGCCCGGGATCGCCCGGACCACCCGGGACCGCCCCCGGACCGCCCTGGAACGCCGGGACCGCCCGGGACCGCCCGGGACCGCCCAAGACCGCCCGGGACCGCCCGGGATTGCCCGGGACCTCCCGGGACCGCCCGGGACCACCCCGGACCGCCCGGGACCTCCCCGGACCGCCCGGGACCGCCCCGGACCGCCCAGGACCGCCCCGGACTGCCGGGACCGCCCCGGACCGCCCGTGACCGCCCGGACCGCCCGGGACCACACGGGACCGCGCCGGACTTCCCGGGACCACCCGGGAGCGCAAGGGACCGCCAGTGACCGCCCAGGACCGCCCGGGACCGCCCCGGACGCACGGACCGCCCGGAACCGCCTCGGACCACCCAGGATCGCCCGGGACCGCCCGGGACCGCCCGGGACCGCCCGGGACCGCCCAGGACCGGCGGGGACCGCTCCAGACCGCCCGGGACCGCCTGGGACCGCCCGGGACCGCCCCGGACCGCCCGGGATCACCCTGGACCGCCCCAGACCGCCCGGGACCGCCCGGGTCCGCCCGGGACCGCCCGGGACCGTCCGGCACCGCCAGGGTCCGCCCCGGACCGCCCCGGAACGCCCGGGACCGCCCCCGACCGGCCGGGACCGCCCGGGACCGCCCGGACCGCCCCGGACCGCCCGGGACCGCCCGGGACCGCCCGGGACCGCCCGGGACCGCCCGGGGACCGCCCCGGACCGCCCGGGACCGCCCTGGACCGCCCGGGACCGCCCGGGACCGCCCGGGACCGCCCGGGACCGCCCTGGACCGCCCGGGACCGCCCGGGACCGCCCGGGACCGCCCGGGACCGCCCGGAACCGCCCGGGACCGCCCCAGACCGCCCGGGACCGCCCGTGACCGCCCGGGACCGCCCGGGACAGCCGGGACCGCCCGGGACCACCCGGGACCACCCGGGACCGCCCCGGACCGCCCGGGACCGCCCGGGACCGCCCGGGACCGCCACAGACCGCCCGGGACCGCCCGGGACCCGCCCGGGACCGCCCGGGACCGCCCGGGACCGCCCCGGACCGCCCGGGAGCGCCCAAGACCGCCCGGGACCGCCCGGGCCCGCCCAGGACCGCCCGGGACCGCCCCGGACCGCCCGGGACCGCTCGGGACCGCCCGGGACCGCCCGGGACCGCCCGGGACCGCCCGGGACCGCCCCGGACCGCCCGGGACCGCCCGGGACCGCCCGGGACCACCCGGGACCGCCCGGGACCGCCCGGGACAGCCGGGACCGCCCGGGACCGCCCGGGACCGCACCGGACCGCCCCGGACCGCCCGGGGATCGCCCGGGACCGCCCGGGACCGCCCAGGACCGCCCCGGACCGCCCCGGACCGCCCGGGACCGCCCGGGACCGCCCGGGACCGCCCCGGACCACCCCGGACCGCCCGGGACCGCGCCGGACCGCCCGGGACCGCCCGGGACCGCCCGGGACTGCCCGGGACCGCCCGGGACGGCCCTGGAACGCCCGGGACCGCCCGGGACCGCTCGGGACCGCCCGGGACTGCCCAGGAAAGTCCGGACCATCTGGGACCGCCCGGGACCACACGGGACCGCCCGGGACCGCCCCGGACCGCCCGGGACCGCCCGGGACCGCCCCGTACGGCCCGGGACCGCCCGGGACCACCACGGACCACCCAGGATCGCCTGGGACCGCCCGGGACCGCCCGGGACCACCCGGGACCGCCCGGGACCGCCCCGGACCGCCCGGGACCGCCCGGGACCGCCCGGGACTGCCCAGGACCGCCCGGGACCGCCCGGGACCGCCCCGGACCGCCCCGGACCGCCCGGGACCGTCCGGGACCGCCTGGGACCGGCCGGGACCGCCCGGGACCGCCCCGGACCGCCCGGGACCGCCCCGGACTACCCGGGACCGCCCCGGACTGCCTAGGACCGCCCGGGACCGCCCGGGACCGCCCTGGACCGCCCATGACCGCGCTGGAACACCCCGGACCGCCCAGGACGCCCGGGACCACCCGGGACCGCCCGGGACCGCCCCGGACCGCCCGGGACCGCCCGGGACCGCCCCGGACTGCCCGGGACCGCCCGGGACCGCCCCGGACCGCCCGGGACCGCCCCGGACCGCCCGGGACCGCCAGGGACCGCCCGGAACCGCCCGGGACCGCCCGGGACCGCCCAGGACCGCCCGTGACCGCCCAGGACCGCCCGGGACCGCCTGGACCGCCCGGGACCGGCCGGGACTGCCTCGGACCACCCGGGATCGCCCGGGACCGCCCGGGACCGCCCGGGACCGCCTGGGACCGCCCGGGACCGCCCGGGACCGCCGGGGACCGCTCCGGACCGCCCGGGCCCGCCCGGGACCGCCCGCGAACGCCCCGGACCGCCCGGGACCGCTCGGGACCGCCCCGGACCGCCCGGGACCGCCCTGGACCGCCCCGGACCGTCTGGGACCGCCGGGACCACACGGGACCGCCCGGGACTGCCCCGGACGGCCCGGGACCGCCCGGGACCGCCCGGGACCGCCCGGGACCGCCACGGACCGCCCGGGACCGCCCGGGACCGCCCGCGACCGCCCGGGACCGCCCGGGACCGCCCCGGACCGCCCGGGAGCGCCCGAGACTGCCCGGGACCGCCCGGGCCCGCCCGGGACCGCCCGGGACCGCCCGGGACCGCCCGGGACCGCCCGGGACCGCCCGGGACCGCCCGGGACCGCCCGGGACCGCCCCGGACCGCCCGGGACCGCCCGGGACCGCCCGGGACCACCCGGGACCGCCCAGGACCGCCCGGGACAGCCGGGACCGCCCGGGACCGCCCGGGACCGCACCGGACCGCCCCGGACCGCCCGGGACCGCCCGGGACCGCCTGGGACCGCCCGGGACCGCCCCGGACCGCCCGGGATCACCCTGGACCGCCCCGGACCGCCCGGGACCGCCCGGGATCGCCCGGGACCGCCCGGGACCGCCCGGGACCGCCCGCGACCGCCCAGGACCGCCCGGGACCGCCCAGGACCGCCCGGGACCGCCCGGGACCGCCCCGGACCGCCCGGGAACGCCCGGGACTGCCCGGGACCGCCCGCGACCGCCTAAGACCGCCTGGGACCGCCCGGGATCGCCCGGGACCGCTCGGACCGCCCAGGACCGCCCCGGACCGCCCGGCACCTCCCCGGACCGCCAGGGAACCGCCCCGGACCGCCCAGGACCGCGCGGCCCACCCGGGACTGCCCCGGACCGCCCGTGACCGCCCCGGACCGCCCGGGACCGCCCGGGACCGCCCCGGACCGCCCGGGACAGCCCAGGAGCGCACGGGACCGCCCGGGACCACCTCGGACCACCCGGGATCGCCCGGGACCGACCGGGACCGCCCGGGACCGCCCGGGACCGCCCGGGACCGCCCAGGACCGGCGGGGACCGCTCCAGACCGCCCGGGACCGCCCGGGACCGCCCGGGACCGCCCCGGACCGCCCGGGACCGCCCCGTCCCGCCCCGGACCCGCCCGGGACCGCCCGGGACCGCCCGGGACCGCCCGGGACCGCCCGGGTCCGCCCCGGACCGCCCCGAACGCCCGGGACCGCCCGGGACCGCCCCGGACCGCCCGGGACCGCCCAGGACCGCCCGGACCACCCGGGACCGCCCGGGACCGCCCGGGACCGCCCGGGACCGCCCGGGGACCGCCCCGGACCGCCCGGGACCGCCCGGACCGCCCGGGACCGCCCGTGACCGCCCGGGACCGCCCGGGACCGCCCGGGACCGCCCTGGACCGCCCGGAGCACCCGGGACCGCCCGGGACCGCCCGGGACCGCCCGGGACCGCCCTGGACCGCCCGGGACCGCCCGGGACCGCCCGGGACCGCCCGGGACCGCCCCGGACCGCCCGGGAAACGCCCGGGACCGCCCGGGACCGCCCGGGACCGCCCAAGACCGCCCGGGACCGCCCGGGATCGCCCGGGAACTACCGGGACCGCCCGGGACCGCCCTGGACCGCCCGGGACCTCCCGGACCGCCCGGGACCGCCCCGAACCGCCCAGGACCGCCCCGGACTGCCCGAGACCGCCCCGGACCGCCCGTGACCGCCCCGGACCGCCCGGGACCGCCCGGGACCGCCCGGGACCGCCCGGGACCGCCCGGGACCGCCCTGGACCGCCCGGGATCGCCCGGGACCACCCGGGACCGCCCCGGACCGCCCTGGAACGCCCGGGACCGCCCGGGACCGCCCGGGACCGCCCAAGACCGCCCGGGACCGCCCGGGATTGCCCGGGACCTCCCGGGACCGCCCGGGACCACCCGGACCGCCCGGGACCTCCCCGGACCGCCCGGGACCGCCCCGGACCGCCCAGGACCGCCCCGGACTGCCCGGGACCGCCCCGGACCGCCCGTGACCGCCCCGGAACCGCCCGGGACCACACGGGACCGCGCCGGACTTCCCGGGACCACCCGGGAGCGCAAGGGACCGCCAGTGACCGCCCAGGACCGCCCGGGACCGCCCCGGACCGCACGGGACCGCCCGGAACCGCCTCGGACCACCCAGGATCGCCCGGGACCGCCCGGGACCGCCCGGGACCGCCCGGACCGCCCAGGACCGGCGGGGACCGCTCCAGACCGCCCGGGACCGCCTGGGACCGCCCGGGACCGCCCCGGACCGCCCGGGATCACCCTGGACCGCCCCAGACCGCCCGGGACCGCCCGGGTCCGCCCGGGACCGCCCGGGACCGTCCGGCACCGCCAGGGTCCGCCCCGGACCGCCCCGGAACGCCCGGGACCGCCCCCGACCGGCCGGGACCGCCCGGGACCGCCCCGGACCGCCCCCGGACCGCCCGGGACCGCCCGGGACCGCCCGGGACCGCCCGGGACCGCCCGGGGACCGCCCCGGACCGCCCGGGCCCGCCCTGGACCGCCCGGGACCGCCCGGGACCGCCCGGGACCGCCCGGGACCGCCCGGGACCGCCCTGGACCGCCCGGGACCGCCCGGGACCGCCCGGGACCGCCCGGGACCGCCCGGAACCGCCCGGGACCGCCCCAGACCGCCCGGGACCGCCCGTGACCGCCCGGGACCGCCCGGGACCGCCCGGGACCGCCCGGGACAGCCGGGACCGCCCGGGACCACCCGGGACCACCCGGGACCGCCCGGACCGCCGGGACCGCCCGGGACCGCCCGGGACCGCCACAGACCGCCCGGGACCGCCCGGGACCGCCCGGGACCGCCCGGGACCGCCCGGGACCGCCCCGGACCGCCCGGGAGCGCCCAAGACCGCCCGGGACCGCCCGGCCCGCCCAGGACCGCCCGGACCGCCCCGGACCGCCCGGGACCGCTCGGGACCGCCCGGGACCGCCCGGGACCGCCCGGGACCGCCCGGACCGCCCCGGACCGCCCGGGACCGCCCGGGACCGCCCGGGACCACCCGGACCGCCCGGGACCGCCCGGGACAGCCGGGACCGCCCGGGACCGCCCGGGACCGCACCGGACCGCCCCGGACCGCCCGGGATCGCCCGGGACCGCCCGGGACCGCCCAGGACCGCCCCGGACCGCCCCGGACCGCCCGGGACCGCCCGGGACCGCCCGGGACCGCCCCGGACCACCCGGACCGCCCGGGACCGCGCCGGACCGCCCGGGACCGCCCGGGACCGCCCGGGACTGCCCGGGACCGCCCGGGACGGCCCTGGAACGCCCGGGACCGCCCGGGACCGCTCGGGACCGCCCGGGACTGCCCAGGAAAGTCCGGACCATCTGGGACCGCCCGGGACCACACGGGACCGCCCGGGACCGCCCCGGACCGCCCGGGACCGCCCGGGACCGCCCCGTACGGCCCGGGACCGCCCGGGACCACCACGGACCACCCAGGATCGCCTGGGACCGCCCGGGACCGCCCGGGACCACCCGGGACCGCCCCGGGACCGCCCCGGACCGCCCGGGACCGCCCGGGACCGCCCGGGACTGCCCAGGACCGCCCGGGACCGCCCGGGACCGCCCCGGACCGCCCCGGACCGCCCGGGACCGTCCGGGACCGCCTGGGACCGGCCGGGACCGCCCGGGACCGCCCCGGACCGCCCGGGACCGCCCCGGACTACCCGGGACCGCCCGGACTGCCTAGGACCGCCCGGGACCGCCCGGGACCGCCCTGGACCGCCCATGACCGCGCTGGAACACCCCGGACCGCCCAGGACCGCCCGGGACCACCCGGGACCGCCCGGGACCGCCCCGGACCGCCCGGGACCGCCCGGGACCGCCCCGGACTGCCCGGGACCGCCCGGGACCGCCCCGGACCGCCCGGGACCGCCCCGGACCGCCCGGGACCGCCAGGGACCGCCCGGAACCGCCCGGGACCGCCCCGGGACCGCCCAGGACCGCCCGTGACCGCCCAGGACCGCCCGGGACCGCCTGGACGCCCGGGACCGGCCGGGACTGCCTCGGACCACCCGGGATCGCCCGGGACCGCCCGGGACCGCCCGGGACCGCCTGGGACCGCCCGGGACCGCCCGGGACCGCCGGGGACCGCTCCGGACCGCCCGGGCCCGCCCGGGACCGCCCGCGAACGCCCCGGACCGCCCGGGACCGCTCGGGACCGCCCCGGACCGCCCGGGACCGCCCTGGACCGCCCGGACCGTCTGGGACCGCCCGGGACCACACGGGACCGCCCGGACTGCCCCGGACGGCCCGGGACCGCCCGGGACCGCCCGGGACCGCCCGGGACCGCCACGGACCGCCCGGGACCGCCCGGGACCGCCCGCGACCGCCCGGGACCGCCCGGGACCGCCCCGGACCGCCCGGGAGCGCCCGAGACTGCCCGGGACCGCCCGGGCCGCCCGGGACCGCCCGGGACCGCCCGGGACCGCCCCGGGGACCGCCCGGGACCGCCCGGGACCGCCCGGGACCGCCCGGGACCGCCCCGGACCGCCCGGGACCGCCCGGGACCGCCCGGGACCACCCGGACCGCCAGGACCGCCCGGGACAGCCGGGACCGCCCGGGACCGCCCGGGACCGCACCGGACCGCCCCGGACCGCCCGGGACCGCCCGGGACCGCCCGGGACCGCCCAGGACCGCCCCGGACCGCCCCGGACCGCCCGGGACCGCCCGGGACCGCCCGGGACCGCCCCGGACCGCCCCGGACCGCCCGGGACCGCGCTGGGACCGCCCGGGACCGCCCGGGACCGCCCCGGACCGCCCCGGACCGCCCGGGACCGCCCGGGACCGCCCGGGACCGCCCCGGACCATCCGGGACTGCCCCGGACCGCTCGGGACCGCCCGGGACCGCCCGGGACCGCCCGGGACCGCCCAGGACCGCCCGGGACCGCCAGGGACCGCCTGGAACGCCCGGGACCGCCCAGACCGCCCGGGACCGCCCAGGACCGTCCGGACCGTCTGGGACCGCCCAGGACCACACGGGACCGCCCGGGACCGCCCCGGACCGCCCGGGGACCGCCCGGGACCGCTCCGGACCGCCCGGGACCGCCCGGGACCGCCACGGACCACCCGGGATCGCCAGGACCGCCCGGGACCGCCTGGGACCGCCCGGACCGCCCTGGACCGCTCGGGACCGCCCCGGACCGCCCGGGACCGCCCGGGACCGCCCCGGACCGCCCGGGACCGCCCGGGACCGCCCGTGACCGCCCAGGACCGCCCGGGACCGGCCCGGACCGCCCCGGACCGCCCGGGACCGCCCGGGACTGCCCGGGACCGCCCGGGACCGCTCGGGACCGCCCCGGATTGCCCGGGACCACCCCGGACCGCCCGGGACCGCCCCGGACCGCCGGGGACCGCCCCGGGACCGCCCGGGACCGCCCGGGACCACCCGGGACCGCCCGGGACCGCCCTGGACCGCCCGGGACCGCCCTGAAACGCCCCGGACCGCCCAGGACCGGCCCGGACCGCCCGGGACCGCCCGGACCGCCCGGGACCGCCCGGAACTGCCTGGGACAGCCCGGGACCGCCCGGGACCGCCCCGGACCGTCCGGGACCACCCGGGACCGCCCCGGACCGTCCGGGACCGCCCGGGGACCGCCCGGGACCGCCCGGAACTGCCTGGGACAGCCCGGGACCGCCCGGGACCGCCCAGGACCGCCCCGGACCGCCCCGGACCGCCCGGGACCGCCCGGGACCACCCGGGACCGCCCGGGACCGCCCGGGACCGCCCCGGACCGCCCCGGACCGCCCGGGACCGCCCGGGACCGCCCGGGACCGCCCCGGACCGTCCGGGACCGCCCCGGACCACCCGGGACCGCCCGGGACCGCCCGGGACCGACCGGGACCGCCCGGGACCGCCCGGGACCGCCCTGGAACACCCGGGACCGCCCGGGACCGCCCGGGACCGCCCAGGACCACCCAGGACCGTCCGGACCGTCTGGGACCGCCCGGGACCACACGGGACCGCCCGGGACCGCCCCGGACCGCCCGGGACCGCCCGGGACCGCCCCGGACCGCCCGGGACCGACCAGGACCGCCACGGACCACCCGGGATCGCCAGGACCGCCCGGGACCGCCCGGGACCGCCCGGGCCGCCCTGGACCGCCCGGGACCGCAGCGGACCGCCCGGGACCGCCCGGGACCGCCCCGGACCGCCCGGGACCGCCCGGGACCGCCCAGGACCGCCCGGGACCGCCCGTGACTGCCCCGGACCGCTCCGGAGCGCCCGGGACCGCCCGGGACCGCCCGGGACCGCCCGGGACCGCCCGGGACCGCCCCGGATCGCCCCGGGACCGCCCCGGACCGCCCGGGACCGCCCCGGACCGCCCGGGACCGCCCGGGACCGCCCGGGACCGCCCGGGACCGCCCGGACCGCCCGGGACCGCCCTGGACCGCCCGGGACCGCCTGGAACGCCCCGGACCGCCCAGGACCGGCCCGGACCGCCCGGGACCGCCCGGGACCGCCCGGGACTGCCCGGGACCGCCCTGGACCGCCCGCGACCGCCTGGAACGCCCCGGACCGCCCAGGACCGGCCCGGACCGCCCGGGACCGCCCGGGACTGCCCGGGACTGCCCAGGACCACCCGGGACCGCCCGGAACCGCCCTGGAACGCCCGGGGACCGCCCGGGACCGCCCGGGACCGCCCCGGGACCGCCCTGGACAGCCCAGGACCGTCCGGACCGTCTGGGACCGCCCGGGACCACACGGGACCGCCCGGGACCGCCCCGGACCGCCCGGGATCGCCCGGGACCGCCCCGGACCGCCCGGGACCGCCCGGGACCGCCAAGGACCACTCGGGATAGCCCGGGACCGCCCGGGACCGCCCCGGGACCGCCCGGGACCGCCCGGGACCGCCCGGGACCGCCCCGGACCGCCCGGGACCGCCCTGGACCGCCCGGGACCGCCCTGGAACGCCCCGGACCGCCCAGGACCGGCCCGGACCGCCCGGGACCGCCCGGGACCGCCCAGGACTGCCCAGGACCACCCGGGACCGCCCGGAACCGCCCTGGAACGCCCGGGACCGCCCGGGACCGCCCGGGACCGCCCGGGACCGCCCTGGAGCCGCCCAGGACCGTCCGGACCGTCTGGGACCGCCCGGGACCACACGGGACCGCCCGGGACCGCCCCGGACCGCCGGGATCGCCCGGGACCGCCAGGGACCGCCCGGGACCGCCCGGGACCGCCCAGGACCGCCCGGGGACCGCCCGGGACCACCCCGACCGCCCGGGACCGCCCGGGACCGCCCCGGACCGCCCGGGACCGCCCAGGACCGCCACGGACCACCCGGGATCGCCAGGACCGCCCGGGACCGCCCGGGACCGCCCGGGGACCGCCCTGGACCGCCCGGGACCGCCCCGGACCGCCCGGGGCCACCCGGGACCGCCATGGACCGCCCGGGACCGCCCGGACCGCCCAGGACCGCCCGGGACCGCCCGGGACCGCCCGGACCGCCCCGGACCGCCCCGGACCGCCCGGGACCGCCCGGGACCGCCCGGGACCGCCCGGGACCGCCCCGGATCGCCCGGGACGGCCCCGGACCACCCGGGACCGCCCTGGGACCGCCCGGGACCGCCCTGGAACGCCCCGGACCGCCAAGGACCGGCCCAGACCGCCCGGGACCGCCCGGGACTGCCCGGGACCGCCCAGGACCACCCGGACCGCCCGGAACCGCCCTGGAACGCCCGGGACTGCCCGGGACCGCCCGGGACCGCCCGGGACCACCCGGGACCGCCCAGGACCGTCCGGACCGTCTGGGACCGCCCGGGACCACACGGGACCGCCCAGGACCGGCCCGGACCGCCCGGGACCGCCCGGGACCGCCCGGGACCGCCCAGGACCACCCGGGACCGCCTGGAACCGCCCTGGAACGCCCGGGACCGCCCCGGACCGCCCCGGGACCGCCCGGGACCGCCCCGGAGCCGCCCGGGACCGCCCGGGACCGCCACGGACCACCCGGGATAGCCCGGGACCGCCCGGGACCGCCCGGGACCGCCCGGGACCACCCGGGACCACCCGGGACCGCCCCAGACCGCCCGGGACCACCCGGGACCGCCCCGGACCGCCCGGGACCGCCCGGGACGCCCGGGACCGCCCGGGCTGCCTGGGACAGCCCGGGACCGCCTGGGACCGCCCGGGACTGCCCCGGACCGCCCCGGACCGCCCGGGACCGCCCCTGACCGCCCGGGAACGCCCGGGACCGCCCGGGACCGCCCCAGACCGCCCCGGACCGCCCGGGACCGCCCGGGACCGCCCGGGACCGCGCCGGACCGTCCAGGACCGCCCCGGACCGCCCGGGACCGCCCGGGACCGCCCGGGACCGCGCCCGGGACCGCCCGGGACCGCCCGGGACCGCCCTGGATCACCCGGGACCGCCCGGGACCGCCCGGGACCGCCCGGGACCGCCCAGGACCGTCCGGACCGTCTGGGACCGCCCGGGACCACACGGGACCGCCCGGGACCGCCCCGGATCGCCCGGGACCGCCCGGGACTGCGCCGGACCGCCCGGGACCGCCCAGGACCGCCACGGACCACCCGGGATCGCCAGGACCGCCCGGGACCGTCCGGACCGCCCGGGACCGCCCTGGACTGCCCGGGACCGCCCCGGACCGCCCGGGTCCGCCCGGGACCGCCCCGGACCGCCCGGGACCGCCCGGGACCGCCCCGGACCGCCCGGGACCGCCCGGGACCGCCCGGGACTGCCCGGGACTGCCCGGGACCGCCCTGGATCACCCGGACCGCCCGGGACCGCCCGGGACCGCCCGGGACCGCCCAGGACCGTCCGGACCGTCTGGGACCGCCCGGGACCACACGGGACGGGCCCGGGACCGCCCCGGACCGCCCGGGACCGCCCGGGACCGCGCCGGACCGCCCGGGACCGCCCAGGACCACCACGGACCACCCGGGATCGCCAGGACCGCCCGGGACTGCCCGGGACCGCCCGGGACCGCCCTGGACCGCCCGGGACCGCCCCGGACCGCCCGGGACCGCCCGGGACCGCCCCGGACCGCCCGGGACCGCTCGGGACCGCCCAGGACCGCCCGGGACCGCCCGGGACCGCCCCGGACCGCCCCAGACCGCCGGGACCGCCCGGGACCGCCCGGGACCGCCCGGGACCGCCCGGGACCGCCCGGGACCACCCGGGACCACCCGGGACCGCCCCGGACCGCCCCAGGACCGCCCGGGACCACCCGGGATAGCCCGGGACCGCCCGGGACCGCCCGGGACCGCCCGGGACCACCCGGGACCACCCGGGACCGCCCCAGACCGCCCGGGACCACCCGGGACCGCCCCGGACCGCCCGGGACCGCCCGGGACCGCCCGGGACCGCCCGGGACTGCCTGGGACAGCCCGGGACCGCCTGGGACCGCCCGGGACTGCCCCGGACCGCCCCGGACCGCCCGGGACCGCCCCTGACCGCCCGGGAACGCCCGGGACCGCCCGGGACCGCCCCAGACCGCCCCGGACCGCCCGGGACCGCCCGGGACCGCCCGGGACCGCGCCGGACCGTCAGGACCGCCCCGGACGCCCGGGACCGCCCGGGACCGCCCGGGACCGCCCGGGACCGCCCGGGACCGCCCTGGATCACCCGGGACCGCCCGGGACCGCCCGGGACCGCCCGGGACCGCCCAGGACCGTCCGGACCGTCTGGGACCGCCCGGGACCACACGGGACCGCCCGGGACCGCCCCGGATCGCCCGGGACCGCCCGGGACTGCGCCGGACCGCCCGGGACCGCCCAGGACCGCCACGGACCACCCGGGATCGCCAGGACCGCCCGGGACCGTCCGGGACCGCCCGGGACCGCCCTGGACTGCCCGGGACCGCCCCGGACCGCCCGGGTCCGCCCGGGACCGCCCCGGACCGCCCGGGACCGCCCGGGACCGCCCCGGACCGCCCGGACCGCCCGGGACCGCCCGGGACTGCCCGGGACCGCCCGGGACCGCCCTGGATCACCCGGGACCGCCCGGGACCGCCCGGGACCGCCCGGGACCGCCCAGGACCGTCCGGACCGTCTGGGACCGCCCGGGACCACACGGGACGGCCCGGGACCGCCCCGGACCGCCCGGGACCGCCCGGGACCGCGCCGGACCGCCCGGGACCGCCCAGGACCACCACGGACCACCCGGGATCGCCAGGACCGCCCGGGACTGCCCGGGACCGCCCGGGACCGCCCTGGACCGCCCGGGACCGCCCCGGACCGCCCGGGACCGCCCGGGACCGCCCCGGACCGCCCGGGACCGCTCGGGACCGCCCAGGACCGCCCGGGACCGCCCGGGACCACCCCGGACCGCCCCAGACCGCCCAGGGACCGCCCGGGACCGCCCGGGACCGCCCGGGACCGCCTGGGACTGCCCCGGATCGCCAGGGACCGCCCCGGACCGCCCGGGACCGCCCCGGACCGCCCGGGACTGCCCGGGACCGCCCGGGACCGCCCGGGACCGCCCCGGACCGCCTGGGACCGCCCTGGACCGCCCGGGACCGCCCAGGACCGCCCGGGACCGCCATGACCGCCCCGGACCGCCCCGGACCGCCCGGGACCGCCCGGGACCGCCCGGGACCGCCCGGGACCGCCCCGGATCGCCCGGGACGGCCCCGGACCGCTCGGGACCGCCCTGGACCGCCCGGGACCGCCCTGGAACGCCCCGGACCGCCCAGGACCGGCCCGGACCGCCCGGGACCGCCCGGGACCGCCCGGGACCGCCCAGGACCACTCGGGCCGCCCAGAACCGCCCTGGAACGCCCGGGACCGTTCGGGACCGCCCGGGACCGCCCGGGACCGCCCGGGACCGCCCAGGACCGTCCGGACCGTCTGGGACCGCCCGGGACCACACGGGACCGCCCAGGACCGGCCCGGACCGCCCGGGACCGCCCGGGACCGCCTGGCACCGCCCAGGACCACCCGGGACCGCCCGGAACCGCCCTGGAACGCCCGGGACCGCCCCAGGACCGCCCGAGACCGCCCGGGACCGCCCTGGACCGCCCGGGACCGCCCGGGACCGCCACGGACCACCCGGGATAGCGCGGGACCACCCGGGTCCGCCCGGGACTGCCCGGGACCGCCCGGAACCACCCGGGACCGCCCCAGACCGCCCGGGACCACCCGGGACCGCCCCGGACCGCCCGGGACCGCCCGGGACCGCCCGGGACCGCCCGGGACTGCCTGGGACAGCCCGGGACCGCCCGGGACCGCCCGGGACCGCCCCGACCGTCCGGGACCGCCCCGGACCGCCCGGGACCGCCCGGGACCGCCCGGGACCGCCCGGGACCGCCCGGGACCGCCCTGGATCACCCGGGACCGCCCGGGACCGCCCGGGACCGCCCGGGACCGCCCAGGACCGTCCGGACCGTCTGGGACCGCCCGGGACCACACGGGACGGCCCGGGACCGCCCCGGACCGCCCGGGACCGCCCGGGACCGCGCCGGACCGCCCGGGACCGCCCAGGACCGCCACGGACCACCCAGGATCGCCAGGACCGCCCGGGACTGCCCGGGACCGCCCGGGACCGCCCTGGACCGCCCGGGACCGCCCCGGACCGCCCGGGACCGCCCGGGACCGCCCCGGACCGCCCGGGACCGCTCGGGACCGCCCAGGACCGCCCGGGACCGCCCGGGACCGCCCCGGACCGCCCCAGACCGCCCGGGACCGCCCGGGACCGCCCGGGACCGCCCGGGACCGCCTGGGACTGCCCCGGATCGCCAGGGACCGCCCCGGACCGCCCGGGACCGCCCCGGACCGCCCGGGACCGCCCGGGACCGCCCGGGACCGCCCGGGACCGCCCCGGACCGCCTGGGACCGCCCTGGACCGCCCGGGACCGCCCTGGAACGCCCCCGACCGCCCAGGACCGGCCCAGACCGCCCGGGACCGCCCGGTACCGCCCGGGACCGCCCAGGACCACCCGGGACCGCCCAGAACCGCCCTGGAACGCCCGGGACCGCCCGGGACCGCCCGGGACCGCCCGGGACCGCCCGGGACCGCCCAGGACCGTCCGGACCGTCTGGGACCACCCGGGACCACACGGGACCGCCCGGGACCGCCGCGGACCGCCCAGGACCGCCCAGGACCGCCCCGGACCGCCCGGGACCGCCCGGGACCGCCACGGACCACTCGGGATAGCCCGGGACCGCCCGGGACCGCCCGGGACCGCCCGGGACCGCCCCGGACCGCCCGGGACCGCCCCGGACCGCCCGGAACCGCCCGGGACTGCCCGGGACAGCCTGGGACCGCCCGGGACCGCCCGGGACCGCCCCGGACCGCCCCGGACCGCCCGGGACCGCCCGGGACCGCCCGGGACCGCCCGGGACCGCCCCGGACCGCCCCGGACCGCCCGGGACCGCCCGGGACCGCCCGGGACCGCCCCGGACCGTCCGGGACCGCCCCGGACCGCCCGGGACCGCCCGGGACCGCCTGGGACCGCCCGGGACCACCCAGGACCGCCCGGGACCGCCCCGGACCGCCCCGGACCGTCCGGGACCGCCCTGGACCGCCCGGGACCGCCCGGGACGGCCCTGGAACGCCCGAGACCGCCCGGGACCGCCCGGGACCGCCCAGGACCGTCCGGACCGTCTGGGACCGCCCGGGACTACACGGGACCGCCCGGGACCGCCCCGGACCGCCCGGGACCGCCCGGGACTGCCCCAGACCGCCCGGGACCGCCCGGGACCGCCCCGGACCGCCCGGGACCGCCCGGGACCGCCCGGGACCGCCCAGGACCGCCCGGGACCGCCCCGGACCGCCCCGGACCGCCCGGGACCGCCCGGGACCACCCGGGACCGCCCGCGACCGCCCGGGACCGCCTCGGATCGCCCGGGACCGCCTCGGACCGCCCGGGACCGCCCCGGACCGCCGGGGACCGCCCGGGACCGCCTTGGGACCGCCCGGGACCACCCGGGACTGCCCGGGACCGCCCTGGACCGCCCGGGACCGCCCTGGAACGCCCCGGACCGCCCAGGACCGGCCTGGACCGCCCGGGACCGCCCCGGACCGCCCGGGACCCCGCCGGACTGCCCGGGATTGCCCGGGACCGCCCGGGACCGCCCCGGACCGCCCGGGACCGCCCGGGACCGCCCCGGACTGCTCGGGACCACCCGGGACTGCCCCGGACTGGCCCGGATCGCCCTGGACCGCCCGGGACCGCCCGGGACCGCCCGGGACCGCCCGGGACCGCCCCGGACCGCCCGCAACCGCCCCGGACTGCCCGGGACCGCCCGGGACCGCCCGGGACCGCCCCGGACCGCTCGGGACCGCCGGGGACCGCCCCGGACTGCCGGGGACTGCCCGGGACTGCCCGGGACCGCCCCGGCCCGCCTGGGACCGCCCAGGACCGCCCCGGACCGCCCCGGACCGCCCGGGACCGCCCGGGACCGCCCGGGACCGCCCGGGACCGCCCAGGACCGCCCGCGACCGCCCGGGACCGCCCAGGACCGCCCAGGACCGCCCGCGACCGCCCGGGATCGCCCGGGACCGCTCGGGACCGCCCGGGACCGCCCCGGACCGCCCGGGACCGCCCCGGACCGCCCGGGACCGCCCCGGACCGCCCGTGACCGCCCTGGACCGCCCGGGACCGCCCCGGACCGCCCGGGACCGCCCCGGACCGCCCCGGACCGCCAGGGACCGCCCGGGACCGCCCGGGACCGCCCGGGACCGCCCGGGACGGCCCGGGACCACAACGGACCGCCCGGGACCGCCCGGGACCGCCCGGGACCGCCCGGGACCGCCCAGGACCGCCCGGGACCGCCCGGGACCGCCCGGGACCGCCCGGGACCGCCCCGGATCGCCCGGGACCGCCCCGGACCGCCCGGGACCGCCCCGGACCGCCCGGGACCGCCCGGGACCGCCCGGGACCGCCCGGGACCACCCGGGACCGCCCGGGACCGCCCTGGACCGCCCGGGACCGCCCTGGAACGCCCCGGACCGCCCAGGACCGGCCCGGACCGCCCGGGACCGCCCCGGACCGCCCGGGACCGCCCCGGACTTCCCGGGACCGCCCGGGACCGCCCAGGACCGCCCCGGACCGCCCGGGACCGCCCGGGACCGCCCCGGACTGCCCGGGACCGCCCGGGACCGCCCCGGACTTGCCCGGACTGCCCCGGACCGCCCGGGACCGCCCGGGACCGCCCGGGACCGCGCGGGACCGCCCGGGACCGCCCCGGACCGCCCGCGACCGCCCCGGACTGCCCGGGAACGCCCGGGACCGCCCGGGACCGCCCCGGACCGCCCGGGACCGCCCAGGACCGCCCCGGACTGCCCGGGACCGCCCGGGACCGCCCGGGACCGCCCCGGCCCGCCTGGGACCGCCCAGGACCGCCCCGGACCGCCCCGGACCGCCCGGGACCGCCCGGGACCGCCCGGGACCGCCCGGGACCGCCCAGGACCGCCCGGGACCGCCCCGGACCGCCTGGGAGCGCCCGAGACTGCCCGGGACCGCCCGGGACCGCCCGTGACCGCCCAGGACCGCCCGGGACCGCCCTGGACCGCCCGGGACTGCCCGGGACCGCCCCGGACCGCCAGGGACCGCCCCGGACCGCCCGGGACCGCCCGCGACCGCCCGGGACCGCCCGGGACCGCCCGGGACCGCCCGCGACCGCACGGGATCGCCCGGGACCGCTCGGGACCGCCCGGGACCGCCCTGGACCGCCCGGGACCGCCCCGGAACGCCCGGGACCGCCCCAAGCAATATGGCTGAATTGGAAGTCACCTATACAAGACAACCATCACAATGTCCCCCATGCAAAATGGCTGACTTGGAAGTCACCTATAGGACATGGCCACCAGCACAATTTCCCCCATGCAATATGGCTGACTTGGAAGTCACCTATACAATACAACCAGCACAATGTCCCCCATGCAATATGGCTGACTTGGAAGTCACCTATACAATACAACCAGCACAATGTCCCCCAAGCAATATGGCTGACTTGGAAGTCACCTATAGAACATGGCCACCAGCACAATGTCCCCCAAGCAATATGGCTGACTTGGAAGTCACCTATAGAACATGGCAACCAGCACAATGTCCCCCAAGCAATATGGCTGACTTGGAAGTCACCTATACAAGACAACCAGCACAATGTCCCCCATGCAATATGGCTGACTTGGAAGTCACCTATAGGACATGGCAACCAGCACAATGTCCCCCATGCAATATGGCTGACTGGGAAGTCACCTATATAACATGGCCACCAGCACAATGTCCCCCAAGCAATATGGCTCACTTGGAAGTCACCTATACAATACAACCAGCACAATGTCCCCCATGCAATATGGCTGACTTGGAAGTCACCTATACAATACAACCAGCACAATGTCCCAAATGCAATATGGCTGACTTGGAAGTCACCTATAGAACATGGCCACCAGCACAATGTCCCCCATGCAATATGGCTGACTTGGAAGTCACCTATACAACATGGCAACCAGCACAATGTCCCCCATGCAATATGGCTGACTTGGAAGTCACCTATACAATACAACCAGCACAATGTCCCCCAAGCAATATGGCTGACTTGGAAGTCACCTATACAATACAACCAGCACAATATCCCAAATGCAATATGGCTGACTTGGAAGTCACCTATAGAACATGGCCACCAGCACAATGTCCCCCATGCAATATGGCTGACTTGGAAGTCACCTATAGAACATGGCAACCAGCACAATGTCCGCCAAGCAATATGGCTGACTTGGAAGTCACCTATACAAGACAACCAGCACAATTTCCCCCATGCAATATGGCTGACTTGAAAGTCACCTATAGGACATGGCAACCAGCACAACGTCCCCCATGCAATATGGCTGACTTGGAAGTCACCTATACAATACAACCAGCACAATGTCCCCCATGCAATATGGCTGACTTGGAAGTCACCTATACAACATGGCAACCAGCACAATGTCCCCCATGCAATATGGCTGACTTGGAAGTCACCTATAGAACATGGCCACCAGCACAATGTCCCCCATGCAATATGGCTGACTTGGAAGTCACCTATACAACATGGCAACCAGCACAATGTCCCCCAAGCAATATGGCTGACTTGGAAGTCACCTATAGAACATGGCCACCAGCACAATGTCCCCCAAGCAATATGGCTGACTTGGAAGTCACCTATAGAACATGGCAACCAGCACAATGTCCCCCAAGCAATATGGCTGACTTGGAAGTCACCTATACAAGACAACCAGCACAATGTCCCCCATGCAATATGGCTGACTTGGAAGTCACCTATAGGACATGGCAACCAGCACAATGTCCCCCATGCAATATGGCTGACTTGGAAGTCACCTATAGAACATGGCCACCAGCACAATGTCCCCCAAGCAATATGGCTGACTTGGAAGTCACATATACAACATGGCAACCAGCACAATGCCCCCCATGCAATATGGCTGACTTGGAAGTCACCTATACAATACAACCAGCACAATGTCCCCCATGCAATATGGCTGACTTGGAAGTCACCTATACAATACAACCAGTACAATGTCCCAAATGCAATATGGCTGACTTGGAAGTCACCTATAGAACATGGCCACCAGCACAATGTCCCCCATGCAATATGGCTGACTTGGAAGTCACCTATACAACATGGCAACCAGCACAATGTCCCCCATGCAATATGGCTGACTTGGAAGTCACCTATACAATACAACCAGCACAATGTCCCCCAAGCAATATGGCTGACTTGGAAGTCACCTATACAAGACAACCAGCACAATGTCCCCCATGCAATATGGCTGACTTGGAAGTCACCTATACAATACAACCAGCACAATGTCCCCCATGCAATATGGCTGATTTGGAAGTCACCTATACAACACAACCAGCACAATGTCCCCCATGCAATATGGCTGACTTGGAAGTCACCTATACAAGACAACCAGCACAATGTCCCAAATGCAATATGGCTGACTTAGAAGTCACCTATAGAACATGGCCACCAGCACAATGTCCACCATGCAATATGGCTGACTTGGAAGTCACCTATACAACATGGCAACCAGCACAATTTCCCCCATGCAATATGGCTGACTTGGAAGTCACCTATACAATACAACCAGCACAATGTCCCCCAAGCAATATGGCTGACTTGGAAGTCACCTATACAAGACAACCAGCACAATGTCCCCCATGCAATATGGCTGACTTGGAAGTCACCTATAGGACATGGCCAACAGGACAATGTCGCCCATGCAATATGGCTGACTTGGAAGTCACCTATACAATACAACCAGCACAATGTCCCCCATGCAATATGGCTGACTTGGAAGTCACCTATACAATACAACCAGCACAATGTCCCCCAAGCAATATGGCTGACTTGGAAGTCACCTATAGAACATGGCCACCAGCACAATGTCCCCCAAGCAATATGGCTGACTTGGAAGTCACCTATAGAACATGGCAACCAGCACAATGTCCCCCAAGCAATATGGCTGACTTGGAAGTCACCTATACAAGACAACCAGCACAATGTCCCCCATGCAATATGGCTGACTTGGAAGTCACCTATAGGACATGGCAACCAGCACAATGTCCCCCATGCAATATGGCTGACTTGGAAGTCACCTATAGAACATGGCCACCAGCACAATGTCCCCCAAGCAATATGGCTCACTTGGAAGTCACCTATACCATACAACCAGCACAATGTCCCCCATGCAATATGGCTGACTTGGAAGTCACCTATACAATACAACCAGCACAATGTCCCAAATGCAATATGGCTGACTTGGAAGTCACCTATAGAACATGGCAACCAGCACAATGTCCCCCATGCAATATGGCTGACTTGGAAGTCACCTATACAACATGGCAACCAGCACAATGTCCCCCATGCAATATGGCTGACTTGGAAGTCACCTATACAATACAACCAGCACAATGTCCCCCAAGCAATATGGCTGACTTGGAAGTCACCTATACAAGACAACCAGCACAATGTCCCCCATGCAATATGGCTGACTTGGAAGTCACCTATACAATACAACCAGCACAATGTCCCCCATGCAATATGGCTGATTTGGAAGTCACCTATACAACACAACCAGCACAATGTCCCCCATGCAATATGGCTGACTTGGAAGTCACCTATACAATACAACCAGCACAATGTCCCCCATGCAATATGGCTGACTTGGAAGTCACCTATACAATACAACCAGCACAATGTCCCAAATGCAATATGGCTGACTTGGAAGTCACCTATAGAACATGGCCACCAGCACAATGTCCCCCATGCAATATGGCTGACTTGGAAGTCACCTATACAACATGGCAACCTTCACAATGTCCCCCATGCAATATGGCTGACTTGGAAGTCACCTATACAATACAACCAGCACAATGTCCCCCAAGCAATATGGCTGACTTGGAAGTCACCTATACAAGACAACCAGCACAATGTCCCCCATGCAATATGGCTGACTTGGAAGTCACCTATACAATACAACCAGCACAATGTCCCCCATGCAATATGGCTGATTTGGAAGTCACCTATACAACACAACCAGCACAATGTCCCCCATGCAATATGGCTGACTTGGAAGTCACCTATACAAGACAACCAGCACAATGTCCCAAATGCAATATGGCTGACTTGGAAGTCACCTATAGAACATGGCCACCAGCACAATGTCCACCATGCAATATGGCTGACTTGGAAGTCACCTATACAACATGGCAACCAGCACAATTTCCCCCATGCAATATGGCTTACTTGGAAGTCACCTATACAATACAACCAGCACAATGTCCCCCAAGCAATATGGCTGACTTGGAAGTCACCTATACAAGACAACCAGCAAAATGTCCCCCATGCAATATGGCTGACTTGGAAGTCACCTATAGGACAATGCCACCAGCACAATGTCCCCCATGCAATATGGCTGACTTGGATGTCACCTATACAATACAACCAGCACAATGTCCCCCATGCAATATGGCTGACTTGGAAGTCACCTATACAATACAACCAGCACAATGTCCCCCAAGCAATATGGCTGACTTGGAAGTCACCTATAGAACATGGCCACCAGCACAATGTCCCCCAAGCAATATGGCTGACTTGGAAGTCACCTATAGAACATGGCAACCAGCACAATGTCCCCCAAGCAATATGGCTGACTTGGAAGTCACCTATACAAGACAACCAGCACAATGTCCCCCATGCAATATGGCTGACTTGGAAGTCACCTATAGGACATGGCAACCAGCACAATGTCCCCCATGCAATATGGCTGACTTGGAAGTCACCTATAGAACATGGCCACCAGCACAATGTCCCCCAAGCCATATGGCTCACTTGGAAGTCACCTATACAATACAACCAGCACAATGTCCCCCATGCAATATGGCTGACTTGGAAGTCACCTATACAATACAACCAGCACAATGTCCCAAATGCAATATGGCTGACTTGGAAGTCACCTATAGAACATGGCCACCAGCACAATGTCCCCCATGCAATATGGCTGACTTGGAAGTCACCTATACAACATGGCAACCAGCACAATGTCCCCCATGCACTATGGCTGACTTGGAAGTCACCTATACAATACAACCAGCACAATGTCCCCCAAGCAATATGGCTGACTTGGAAGTCACCTATACAAGACAACCAGCACAATGTCCCCCATGCAATATGGCTGACTTGGAAGTCACCTATACAATACAACCAGCACAATGTCCCCCATGCAATATGGCTGACTTGGAAGTCACCTATACAACATGGCAACCAGCACAATGTCCCCCATGCAATATGGCTGACTTGGAAGTCACCTATAGAACATGGCCACCAGCACAATGTCCCCCATGCAATATGGCTGACTTGGAAGTCACCTATACAACATGGCAACCAGCACAATGTCCCCCAAGCAATATGGCTGACTTGGAAGTCACCTATAGAACATGGCCACCAGCACAATGTCCCCCAAGCAATATGGCTGACTTGGAAGTCACCTATAGAACATGGCAACCAGCACAATGTCCCCCAAGCAATATGGCTGACTTGGAAGTCACCTATACAAGACAACCAGCACAATGTCCCCCATGCAATATGGCTGACTTGGAAGTCACCTATAGAACATGGCCACCAGCACAATGTCCCCCAAGCAATATGGCTGACTTGGAAGTCACCTATACAACATGGCAACCAGCACAATGCCCCCCATGCAATATGGCTGACTTGGAAGTCACCTATACAATACAACCAGCACAATGTCCCCCATGCAATATGGCTGACTTGGAAGTCACCTATACAATACAACCAGTACAATGTCCCAAATGCAATATGGCTGACTTGGAAGTCACCTATAGAACATGGCCACCAGCACAATGTCCCCCATGCAATATGGCTGACTTGGAAGTCACCTATACAACATGGCAACCAGCACAATGTCCCCCATGCAATATGGCTGACTTGGAAGTCACCTATACAATACAACCAGCACAATGTCCCCCAAGCAATATGGCTGACTTGGAAGTCACCTATACAAGACAACCAGCACAATGTCCCCCATGCAATATGGCTGACTTGGAAGTCACCTATACAATACAACCAGCACAATGTCCCCCATGCAATATGGCTGATTTGGAAGTCACCTATACAACACAACCAGCACAATGTCCCCCATGCAATATGGCTGACTTGGAAGTCACCTATACAAGACAACCAGCACAATGTCCCAAATGCAATATGGCTGACTTAGAAGTCACCTATAGAACATGGCCACCAGCACAATGTCCACCATGCAATATGGCTGACTTGGAAGTCACCTATACAACATGGCAACCAGCACAATTTCCCCCATGCAATATGGCTGACTTGGAAGTCACCTATACAATACAACCAGCACAATGTCCCCCAAGCAATATGGCTGACTTGGAAGTCACCTATACAAGACAACCAGCACAATGTCCCCCATGCAATATGGCTGACTTGGAAGTCACCTATAGGACATGGCCAACAGGACAATGTCGCCCATGCAATATGGCTGACTTGGAAGTCACCTATACAATACAACCAGCACAATGTCCCCCATGCAATATGGCTGACTTGGAAGTCACCTATACAATACAACCAGCACAATGTCCCCCAAGCAATATGGCTGACTTGGAAGTCACCTATAGAACATGGCCACCAGCACAATGTCCCCCAAGCAATATGGCTGACTTGGAAGTCACCTATAGAACATGGCAACCAGCACAATGTCCCCCAAGCAATATGGCTGACTTGGAAGTCACCTATACAAGACAACCAGCACAATGTCCCCCATGCAATATGGCTGACTTGGAAGTCACCTATAGGACATGGCAACCAGCACAATGTCCCCCATGCAATATGGCTGACTTGGAAGTCACCTATAGAACATGGCCACCAGCACAATGTCCCCCAAGCAATATGGCTCACTTGGAAGTCACCTATACCATACAACCAGCACAATGTCCCCCATGCAATATGGCTGACTTGGAAGTCACCTATACAATACAACCAGCACAATGTCCCAAATGCAATATGGCTGACTTGGAAGTCATCTATAGAACATGGCAACCAGCACAATGTCCCCCATGCAATATGGCTGACTTGGAAGTCACCTATACAACATGGCAACCAGCACAATGTCCCCCATGCAATATGGCTGACTTGGAAGTCACCTATACAATACAACCAGCACAATGTCCCCCAAGCAATATGGCTGACTTGGAAGTCACCTATACAAGAAAACCAGCACAATGTCCCCCATGCAATATGGCTGACTTGGAAGTCACCTATACAATACAACCAGCACAATGTCCCCCATGCAATATGGCTGATTTGGAAGTCACCTATACAACACAACCAGCACAATGTCCCCCATGCAATATGGCTGACTTGGAAGTCACCTATACAATACAACCAGCACAATGTCCCCCATGCAATATGGCTGACTTGGAAGTCACCTATACAATACAACCAGCACAATGTCCCAAATGCAATATGGCTGACTTGGAAGTCACCTATAGAACATGGCCACCAGCACAATGTCCCCCATGCAATATGGCTGACTTGGAAGTCACCTATACAACATGGCAACCTTCACAATGTCCCCCATGCAATATGGCTGACTTGGAAGTCACCTATACAATACAACCAGCACAATGTCCCCCAAGCAATATGGCTGACTTGGAAGTCACCTATACAAGACAACCAGCACAATGTCCCCCATGCAATATGGCTGACTTGGAAGTCACCTATACAATACAACCAGCACAATGTCCCCCATGCAATATGGCTGATTTGGAAGTCACCTATACAACACAACCAGCACAATGTCCCCCATGCAATATGGCTGACTTGGAAGTCACCTATACAAGACAACCAGCACAATGTCCCAAATGCAATATGGCTGACTTGGAAGTCACCTATAGAACATGGCCACCAGCACAATGTCCACCATGCAATATGGCTGACTTGGAAGTCACCTATACAACATGGCAACCAGCACAATTTCCCCCATGCAATATGGCTTACTTGGAAGTCACCTATACAATACAACCAGCACAATGTCCCCCAAGCAATATGGCTGACTTGGAAGTCACCTATACAAGACAACCAGCAAAATGTCCCCCATGCAATATGGCTGACTTGGAAGTCACCTATAGGACAATGCCACCAGCACAATGTCCCCCATGCAATATGGCTGACTTGGATGTCACCTATACAATACAACCAGCACAATGTCCCCCATGCAATATGGCTGACTTGGAAGTCACCTATACAATACAACCAGCACAATGTCCCCCAAGCAATATGGCTGACTTGGAAGTCACCTATAGAACATGGCCACCAGCACAATGTCCCCCAAGCAATATGGCTGACTTGGAAGTCACCTATAGAACATGGCAACCAGCACAATGTCCCCCAAGCAATATGGCTGACTTGGAAGTCACCTATACAAGACAACCAGCACAATGTCCCCCATGCAATATGGCTGACTTGGAAGTCACCTATAGGACATGGCAACCAGCACAATGTCCCCCATGCAATATGGCTGACTTGGAAGTCACCTATAGAACATGGCCACCAGCACAATGTCCCCCAAGCCATATGGCTCACTTGGAAGTCACCTATACAATACAACCAGCACAATGTCCCCCATGCAATATGGCTGACTTGGAAGTCACCTATACAATACAACCAGCACAATGTCCCAAATGCAATATGGCTGACTTGGAAGTCACCTATAGAACATGGCCACCAGCACAATGTCCCCCATGCAATATGGCTGACTTGGAAGTCACCTATACAACATGGCAACCAGCACAATGTCCCCCATGCACTATGGCTGACTTGGAAGTCACCTATACAATACAACCAGCACAATGTCCCCCAAGCAATATGGCTGACTTGGAAGTCACCTATACAAGACAACCAGCACAATGTCCCCCATGCAATATGGCTGACTTGGAAGTCACCTATACAATACAACCAGCACAATGTCCCCCATGCAATATGGCTGACTTGGAAGTCACCTATACAAGACAACCAGCACAATGTCCCAAATGCAATATGGCTGACTTGGAAGTCACCTATAGAACATGGCCACCAGCACAATGTCCACCATGCAATATGGCTGACTTGGAAGTCACCTATAGCACATGGCAACCAGCACAATTTCCCCCATGCAATATGGCTGACTTGGAAGTCACCTATACAATACAACCAGCACAATGTCCCCCAAGCAATATGGCTGACTTGGAAGTCACCTATACAAGACAACCAGCACAATGTCCCCCATGCAATATGGCTGACTTGGAAGTCACCTATAGGACATGGCCACCAGCACAATGTCCCCCATGCAATATGGCTGACTTGGAAGTCACCTATACAATACAACCAGCACAATGTCCCCCATGCAATATGGCTGACTTGGAAGTCACCTATACAATACAACCAGCACAATGTCCCCCAAGCAATATGGCTGACTTGGAAGTCACCTATAGAACATGGCCACCAGCACAATGTCCCCCAAGCAATATGGCTGACTTGGAAGTCACCTATAGAACATGGCAACCAGCACAATGTCCCGCAAGCAATATGGCTGACTTGGAAGTCACCTATACAATACAACCAGCACAATGTCCCCCATGCAATATGGCTGACTTGGAAGTCACCTATAGGACATGGCAACCAGCACAATGTCCCCCATGCAATATGGCTGACTTGGAAGTCACCTATAGAACATGGCCACCAGCACAATGTCCCCCAAGCAATATGGCTCACTTGGAAGTCACCTATACAATACAACCAGCACAATGTCCCCCATGCAATATGGCTGACTTGGAAGTAACCTATACAATACAACCAGCACAATGTCCCAAATGCAATATGGCTGACTTGGAAGTCACCTATAGAACATGGCCACCAGCACAATGTCCCCCATGCAATATGGCTGACTTGGAAGTCACCTATACAACATGGCAACCAGCACAATGTCCCCCATGCAATATGGCTGACTTGGAAGTCACCTATACAATACAACCAGCACAATGTCCCCCAAGCAATATGGCTGACTTGGAAGTCATCTATACAAGACAACCAGCACAATGTCCCCCATGCAATATGGCTGACTTGGAAGTCACCTATACAATACAACCAGCACAATGTCCCCCATGCAATATGGCTGATTTGGAAGTCACCTATACAACACAACCAGCACAATGTCCCCCATGCAATATGGCTGACTTGGAAGTCACCTATACAATACAACCAGCACAATGTCCCCCATGCAATATGGCTGACTTGGAAGTCACCTATACAATACAACCAGCACAATGTCCCCCAAGCAATATGGCTGACTTGGAAGTCACCTATAGAACATGGCCACCAGCACAATGTCCACCATGCAATATGGCTGATTTGGAAGTCACCTATACAACATGGCAACCAGCACAATTTCCCCCATGCAATATGGCTGACTTGGAAGTCACCTGTACAATACAACCAGCACAATGTCCCCCAAGCAATATGGCTGACTTGGAAGTCACCTATACAAGACAACCAGCACAATGTCCCCCATGCAATATGGCTGACTTGGAAGTCACCTATAGGACATGGCCACCAGCACAATGTCCCCCATGCAATATGGCTGACTTGGAAGTCACCTATACAATACAACCAGCACAATGTCCCCCATGCAATATGGCTGACTTGGAAGTCACCTATACAATACAACCAGCACAATGTCCCCCAAGCAATATGGCTGACTTGCAAGTCACCTATAGAACATGGCCACCAGCACAATGTCCCCCAAGCAATATGGCTGACTTGGAAGTCACCTATAGAACATGGCAACCAGCACAATGTCCCCCAAGCAATATGGCTGACTTGGAAGTCACCTATACAAGACAACCAGCACAATGTCCCCCATGCAATATGGCTGACTTGGAAGTCACCTATAGGACATGGCAACCAGCACAATGTCCCCCATGCAATATGGCTGACTTGGAAGTCACCTATAGAACATGGCCACCAGCACAATGTCCCCCAAGCCATATGGCTCACTTGGAAGTCACCTATACAATACAACCAGCACAATGTCCCCCATGCAATATGGCTGACTTGGAAGTCACCTATACAATACAACCAGCACAATGTCCCAAATGCAATATGGCTGACTTGGAAGTCACCTATAGAACATGGCCACCAGCACAATGTCCCCCATGCAATATGGCTGACTTGGAAGTCACCTATACAACATGGCAACCAGCACAATGTCCCCCATGCAATATGGCTGACTTGGAAGTCACCTATACAATACAACCAGCACAATGTCCCCCAAGCAATATGGCTGACTTGGAAGTCACCTATACAAGACAACCAGCACAATGTCCCCCATGCAATATGGCTGACTTGGAAGTCACCTATACAATACAACCAGCACAATGTCCCCCATGCAATATGGCTGATTTGGAAGTCACCTATACAACACAACCAGCACAATGTCCCCCATGCAATATGGCTGACTTGGAAGTCACCTATACAAGACAACCAGCACAATGTCCCAAATGCAATATGGCTGACTTGGAAGTCACCTATAGAACATGGCCACCAGCACAATGTCCACCATGCAATATGGCTGACTTGGAAGTCACCTATACAACATGGCAACCAGCACAATTTCCCCCATGCAATATGGCTGATTTGGAAGTCACCTATACAACACAACCAGCACAATGTCCCCCATGCAATATGGCTGACTTGGAAGTCACCTATACAAGACAACCAGCACAATGTCCCAAATGCAATATGGCTGACTTGGAAGTCACCTATAGAACATGGCCACCAGCACAATGTCCACCATGCAATATGGCTGACTTGGAAGTCACCTATACAACATGGCAACCAGCACAATTTCCCCCATGCAATATGGCTGACTTGGAAGTCACCTATACAATACAACCAGCACAATGTCCCCCAAGCAATATGGCTGACTTGGAAGTCACCTATACAAGACAACCAGCACAATGTCCCCCATGCAATATGGCTGACTTGGAAGTCACCTATAGGACATGGCCACCAGCACAATGTCCCCCATGCAATATGGCTGACTTGGAAGTCACCTATACAATACAACCAGCACAATGTCCCCCATGCAATATGGCTGACTTGGAAGTCACCTATACAATACAACCAGCACAATGTCCCCCAAGCAATATGGCTGACTTGGAAGTCACCTATAGAACATGGCCACCAGCACAATGTCCCCCAAGCAATATGGCTGACTTGGAAGTCACCTATAGAACATGGCAACCAGCACAATGTCCCCCAAGCAATATGGCTGACTTGGAAGTCACCTATACAAGACAACCAGCACAATGTCCCCCATGCAATATGGCTGACTTGGAAGTCACCTATAGGACATGGCAACCAGCACAATGTCCCCCATGCAATATGGCTGACTTGGAAGTCACCTATAGAACATGGCCACCAGCACAATGTCCCCCAAGCCATATGGCTCACTTGGAAGTCACCTATACAATACAACCAGCACAATGTCCCCCATGCAATATGGCTGACTTGGAAGTCACCTATACAATACAACCAGCACAATGTCCCAAATGCAATATGGCTGACTTGGAAGTCACCTATAGAACATGGCCACCAGCACAATGTCCCCCATGCAATATGGCTGACTTGGAAGTCACCTATACAACATGGCAACCAGCACAATGTCCCCCATGCAATATGGCTGACTTGGAAGTCACCTATACAATACAACCAGCACAATGTCCCCCATGCAATATGGCTGACTTGGAAGTCACCTATACAATACAACCAGCACAATGTCCCCCATGCAATATGGCTGATTTGGAAGTCACCTATACAACACAACCAGCACAATGTCCCCCATGCAATATGGCTGACTTGGAAGTAACCTATACAAGACAACCAGCACAATGTCCCAAATGCAATATGGCTGACTTGGAAGTCACCTATAGAACATGGCCACCAGCACAATGTCCCCCATGCAATATGGCTGACTTGGAAGTCACCTATACAACATGGCAACCAGCACAATGTCCCCCATGCAATATGGCTGACTTGGAAGTCACCTATACAATACAACCAGCACAATGTCCCCCAAGCAATATGGCTGACTTGGAAGTCACCTATACAAGACAACCAGCACAATGTCCCCCATGCAATATGGCTGACTTGGAAGTCACCTATACAATACAACCAGCACAATGTCCCCCATGCAATATGGCTGACTTGGAAGTCACCTATACAATACAACCAGCACAATGTCCCCCATGCAATATGGCTGAATTGGAAGTCACCTATACAACACAACCAGCACAATGTCCCCCATGCAATATGGCTGACTTGGAAGTCACCTATACAAGACAACCAGCACAATGTCCCCCATGCAATATGGCTGACTTGGAAGTCACCTATAGAACATGGCCACCAGCACAATGTCCCCCATGCAATATGGCTGACTTGGAAGTCACCTATACAACATGGCAACCAGCACAATGTCCGACAAGCAATATGGCTGACTTGGAAGTCACCTATACAACATGGCAACCAGCACAATGTCTACCAAGCAATATGGCTGACTTGGAAGTCACCTATAGAACATGGCAACCAGCACAATGTCCCCCAAGCAATGTGGCTTACTTAAAAGTCACCTATACAAGACAACCAGCACAATTTCCCCCATGCAATATGGCTGACTTGGAAGTCACCTATAGGACATGGCAACCAGCACAATGTCCCCCATGCAATATGGCTGACTTGTAAGTCACCTATACAACATGGCAACCAGCACAATGTCCCCCATGCAATATGGCTGACTTGGAAGTCACCTATACAACATGGCAACCAGCACAATGTCCCCCATGCAATATGGCTGACTTGGAAGTCACCTTTACAACATGGCCACCAGCACAATGTCCCCCATGCAACACGGCTGACTTGGAAGTCACCTATACAAGACAACCAGCACAATGTCCCCCATGCAATATGGCTGACTTGGAAGTCACCTATACAACACAACCAGCACAATGTCCCCCAAGCAATATGGCTCACTTGGAAGTCACCTATACAACATGGCAACCAGCACAATGTCCCCCATGCAATATGGCTGACTTGGAAGTCACCTATTGGACATGGCAACCAGCACAATGTCCCCCATGCAATATGGCTGACTTGGAAGTCACCTATAGAACATGGCCACCAGCACAATGTCCCCCAAGCAATATGGCTCACTTGGAAGTCACCTATACAATACAACCAGCACAATGTCCCCCATGCAATATGGCTGACTTGGAAGTCACCTATACAATACAACCAGCACAATGTCCCCCATGCAATATGGCTGACTTGGAAGTCACCTATACAACACAACCAGCACAATGTCCCCCATGCAATATGGCTGACTTGGAAGTCACCTATACAACACAACCAGCACAATGTCCCCCATGCAATATGGCTCACTTGGAAGTCACCTATACAACATGGCATCCAGCACAATGTCCCCCATGCAATATGGCTGACTTGGAAGTCACCTATACAACATGGCAACCAGCACAATGTCCCCCATGCAATATGGCTGACTTGGAAGTCACCTATACAACATGGCAACCAGCACAATGTCCCCCATGCAATATGGCTGACTTGGAAGTCACCTATACAAGAAACCAGCACAATGTCCCCCATGCAATGTGGCTGACTTGGAAGTCACCTATAGAACATGGCCACCAGCACAATGTCCCCCATGCAATATGGCTGACTTGGAAGTCACCTATACAACATGGCCACCAGCACAATGTCCCCCAAGCAATATGGCTCACTTGGAAGTCACCTATAGAACATGGCAACCAGCACAATGTCCCCCAAGCAATATGGCTGACTTGGAAGTCACCTATACAACATGGCAACCAGCACAATGTCCCCCATGCAACACGGCTGACTTGGAAGTCACCTATACAAGACAACCAGCACAATGTCCCCCATGCAATATGGCTGACTTGGAAGTCACCTATACAACACAACCAGCACAATGTCCCCCAAGCAATATGGCTCACTTGGAAGTCACCTATACAACATGGCAACCAGCACAATGTCCCCCATGCAATATGGCTGACTTGGAAGTCACCTATACAACATGGCAACCAGCACAATGTCCCCCATGCAATATGGCTGACTTGGAAGTCACCTATACAAGACAACCAGCACAATGTCCCCCATGCAATATGGCTGACTTGGAAGTCACCTATAGGACATGGCAACCAGCACAATGTCCCCCAAGCAATATGGCTGACTTGGAAGTCACCTATACAAGACAACCAGCACAATGTCCCAAATGCAATATGGCTGACTTGGAAGTCACCTAGAGAACATGGCCACCAGCACAATGTCCCCCATGCAATATGGCTGACTTGGAAGTCACCTATACAACATGGCAACCAGCACAATGTCCCCCATGCAATATGGCTGATTTGGAAGTCACCTATACAATACAACCAGCACAATGTCCCCCAAGCAATATGGCTGACTTGGAAGTCACCTATACAAGACAACCAGCACAATGTCCCCCATGCAATATGGCTGACTTGGAAGTCACCTATACAATACAACCAGCACAATGTCCCCCATGCAATATGGCTGATTTGGAAGTCACCTATACAACACAACCAGCACAATGTCCCCCATGCAATATGGCTGACTTGGAAGTCACCTATACAAGACAACCAGCACAATGTCCCAAATGCAATATGGCTGACTTGGAAGTCACCTATAGAACATGGCCACCAGCACAATGTCCCCCATGCAATATGGCTGACTTGGAAGTCACCTATGCAATACAACCAGCACAATGTCCCCCATGCAATATGGCTGACTTGGAAGTCACCTATACAACACAACCAGCACAATGTCCCCCATGCAATATGGCTGACTTGGAAGTCACCTATACAACACAACCAGCACAATGTCCCCAATGCAATATGGCTGACTTGGAAGTCACCTATAGAACATGGCAACCAGCACAATGTCCCCCAAGCAATATGGCTGACTTGGAAGTCACCTATACAACATGGCCACTAGCACAATGTCCCCCAAGCAATATGGGTCACTTGGAAGTCACCTATACAATACAACCAGCACAATGTCCCCCATGCAATATGGCTGACTTGGAAGTCACCTATACAATACAACCAGCACAATGTCCCCCATGCAATATGGCTGACTTGGAAGTCACCTATACAACACAACCAGCACAATGTCCCCCATGCAATATGGCTGACTTGGAAGTCACCTATACAACATGGCAACCAGCACAATGTCCCCCATGCAATATGGCTGACTTGGAAGTCACCTATACAACATGGCAACCAGCACAATGTCCCCCATGCAATATGGCTGACTTGGAAGTCACCTATACAAGACAACCAGCACAATGTCCCCATGCAATATGGCTGACTTGGAAGTCACCTATAGAACATGGCCACCAGCACAATGTCCCCCATGCAATATAGCTGACTTGGAAGTCACCTATACAACATGGCAACCAGAACAATGTCCCCCATGCAATATGGCTGACTTGGAAGTCACCTTTACAACATGGCCACCAGCACAATGTCCCCCATGCAATATGGCTGACTTGGAAGTCACCTATACAATACAACCAGCACAATGTCCCCCATGCAATATGGCTGACTTGGAAGTCACCTATACAAGACAACCAGCACAATGTCCCAAATGCAATATGGCTGACTTGGAAGTCACCTAGAGAACATGTGCCACCAGCACAATGTCCCCCATGCAATATGGCTGACTTGGAAGTCACCTATACAACATGGCAACCAGCACAATGTCCCCCATGCAATATGGCTGATTTGGAAGTCACCTATACAATACAACCAGCACAATGTCCCCCAAGCAATATGGCTGGCTTGGAAGTCACCTATACAAGACAACCAGCACAATGTCCCCCATGCAATATGGCTGACTTGGAAGTCACCTATACAATACAACCAGCACAATGTCCCCCATGCAATATGGCTGATTTGGAAGTCACCTATACAACACAACCAGCACAATGTCCCCCATGCAATATGGCTGACTTGGAAGTCACCTATACAAGACAACCAGCACAATGTCCCAAATGCAATATGGCTGACTTGGAAGTCACCTATGCAATACAACCAGCACAATGTCCCCCATGCAATATGGCTGACTTGGAAGTCACCTATACAACACAACCAGCACAATGTCCCCCATGCAATATGGCTGACTTGGAAGTCACCTATACAACACAACCAGCACAATGTCCCCAATGCAATATGGCTGACTTGGAAGTCACCTATAGAACATGGCCACTAGCACAATGTCCCCCAAGCAATATGGGTCACTTGGAAGTCACCTATACAATACAACCAGCACAATGTCCCCCAAGCAATATGGCTGACTTGGAAGTCACCTATACAACATGGCCACTAGCACAATGTCCCCCAAGCAATATGGGTCACTTGGAAGTCACCTATACAATACAACCAGCACAATGTCCCCCATGCAATATGGCTGACTTGGAAGTCACCTATACAATACAACCAGCACAATGTCCCCCATGCAATATGGCTGACTTGGAAGTCACCTATACAACACAACCAGCACAATGTCCCCCATGCAATATGGCTGACTTGGAAGTCACCTATACAACATGGCAACCAGCACAATGTCCCCCATGCAATATGGCTGACTTGGAAGTCACCTATACAACATGGCAACCAGCACAATGTCCCCCATGCAATATGGCTGACTTGGAAGTCACCTATACAAGACAACCAGCACAATGTCCCCATGCAATATGGCTGACTTGGAAGTCACCTATAGAACATGGCCACCAGCACAATGTCCCCCATGCAATATAGCTGACTTGGAAGTCACCTATACAACATGGCAACCAGAACAATGTCCCCCATGCAATATGGCTGACTTGGAAGTCACCTTTACAACATGGCCACCAGCACAATGTCCCCCATGCAATATGGCTGACTTGGAAGTCACCTATACAATACAACCAGCACAATGTCCCCCGTGCAATATGGCTGACTTGGAAGTCACCTATACAATACAACCAGCACAATGTCCCAAATGCAATATGGCTGACTTGGAAGTCACCTATAGAACATGGCCACCAGCACAATGTCCCCCATGCAATATGGCTGACTTGGAAGTCACCTATACAACATGGCAACCAGCACAATGTCCCCCATGCAATATGGCTGACTTGGAAGTCACCTATACAATACAACCAGCACAATGTCCCCCAAGCAATATGGCTGACTTGGAAGTCACCTATACAAGACAACCAGCACAATGTCCCCCATGCAACATGGCTGACTTGGAAGTCACCTATACAATACAACCAGCACAATGTCCCCCATGCAATATGGCTGATTTGGAAGTCACCTATACAACACAACCAGCACAATGTCCCCCATGCAATATGGCTGACTTGGAAGTCACCTATACAAGACAACCAGCACAATGTCCCAAATGCAATATGGCTGACTTGGAAGTCACCTAGAGAACATGGCCACCAGCACAATGTCCCCCATGCAATATGGCTGACTTGGAAGTCACCTATACAACATGGCAACCAGCACAATGTCCCCCATGCAATATGGCTGACTTGGAAGTCACCTATACAATACAACCAGCACAATGTCCCCCATGCAATATGGCTGACTTGGAAGTCACCTACACAACACAACCAGCACAATGTCCCCCATGCAATATGGCTGACTTGGAAGTCACCTATACAACACAACCAGCACAATGTCCCCCATGCAATATGGCTCACTTGGAAGTCACCTATACAACATGGCATCCAGCACAATGTCCCCCATGCAATATGGCTGACTTGGAAGTCACCTATACAACATGGCAACCAGCACAATGTCCCCCATGCAATATGGCTGACTTGGAAGTCACCTATACAACATGGCAACCAGCACAATGTCCCCCATGCAATATGGCTGACTTGGAAGTCACCTATACAAGAAACCAGCACAATGTCCCCCATGCAATGTGGCTGACTTGGAAGTCACCTATAGAACATGGCCACCAGCACAATGTCCCCCATGCAATATGGCTGACTTGGAAGTCACCTATACAACATGGCCACCAGCACAATGTCCCCCAAGCAATATGGCTCACTTGGAAGTCACCTATAGAACATGGCAACCAGCACAATGTCCCCCAAGCAATATGGCTGACTTGGAAGTCACCTATACAACATGGCAACCAGCACAATGTCCCCCATGCAACACGGCTGACTTGGAAGTCACCTATACAAGACAACCAGCACAATGTCCCCCATGCAATATGGCTGACTTGGAAGTCACCTATACAACACAACCAGCACAATGTCCCCCAAGCAATATGGCTCACTTGGAAGTCACCTATACAACATGGCAACCAGCACAATGTCCCCCATGCAATATGGCTGACTTGGAAGTCACCTATACAACATGGCAACCAGCACAATGTCCCCCATGCAATATGGCTGACTTGGAAGTCACCTATACAAGACAACCAGCACAATGTCCCCCATGCAATATGGCTGACTTGGAAGTCACCTATAGGACATGGCAACCAGCACAATGTCCCCCAAGCAATATGGCTGACTTGGAAGTCACCTATACAAGACAACCAGCACAATGTCCCAAATGCAATATGGCTGACTTGGAAGTCACCTAGAGAACATGGCCACCAGCACAATGTCCCCCATGCAATATGGCTGACTTGGAAGTCACCTATACAACATGGCAACCAGCACAATGTCCCCCATGCAATATGGCTGATTTGGAAGTCACCTATACAATACAACCAGCACAATGTCCCCCAAGCAATATGGCTGACTTGGAAGTCACCTATACAAGACAACCAGCACAATGTCCCCCATGCAATATGGCTGACTTGGAAGTCACCTATACAATACAACCAGCACAATGTCCCCCATGCAATATGGCTGATTTGGAAGTCACCTATACAACACAACCAGCACAATGTCCCCCATGCAATATGGCTGACTTGGAAGTCACCTATACAAGACAACCAGCACAATGTCCCAAATGCAATATGGCTGACTTGGAAGTCACCTATAGAACATGGCCACCAGCACAATGTCCCCCATGCAATATGGCTGACTTGGAAGTCACCTATGCAATACAACCAGCACAATGTCCCCCATGCAATATGGCTGACTTGGAAGTCACCTATACAACACAACCAGCACAATGTCCCCCATGCAATATGGCTGACTTGGAAGTCACCTATACAACACAACCAGCACAATGTCCCCAATGCAATATGGCTGACTTGGAAGTCACCTATAGAACATGGCAACCAGCACAATGTCCCCCAAGCAATATGGCTGACTTGGAAGTCACCTATACAACATGGCCACTAGCACAATGTCCCCCAAGCAATATGGGTCACTTGGAAGTCACCTATACAATACAACCAGCACAATGTCCCCCATGCAATATGGCTGACTTGGAAGTCACCTATACAATACAACCAGCACAATGTCCCCCATGCAATATGGCTGACTTGGAAGTCACCTATACAACACAACCAGCACAATGTCCCCCATGCAATATGGCTGACTTGGAAGTCACCTATACAACATGGCAACCAGCACAATGTCCCCCATGCAATATGGCTGACTTGGAAGTCACCTATACAACATGGCAACCAGCACAATGTCCCCCATGCAATATGGCTGACTTGGAAGTCACCTATACAAGACAACCAGCACAATGTCCCCATGCAATATGGCTGACTTGGAAGTCACCTATAGAACATGGCCACCAGCACAATGTCCCCCATGCAATATAGCTGACTTGGAAGTCACCTATACAACATGGCAACCAGAACAATGTCCCCCATGCAATATGGCTGACTTGGAAGTCACCTTTACAACATGGCCACCAGCACAATGTCCCCCATGCAATATGGCTGACTTGGAAGTCACCTATACAATACAACCAGCACAATGTCCCCCATGCAATATGGCTGACTTGGAAGTCACCTATACAAGACAACCAGCACAATGTCCCAAATGCAATATGGCTGACTTGGAAGTCACCTAGAGAACATGTGCCACCAGCACAATGTCCCCCATGCAATATGGCTGACTTGGAAGTCACCTATACAACATGGCAACCAGCACAATGTCCCCCATGCAATATGGCTGATTTGGAAGTCACCTATACAATACAACCAGCACAATGTCCCCCAAGCAATATGGCTGGCTTGGAAGTCACCTATACAAGACAACCAGCACAATGTCCCCCATGCAATATGGCTGACTTGGAAGTCACCTATACAATACAACCAGCACAATGTCCCCCATGCAATATGGCTGATTTGGAAGTCACCTATACAACACAACCAGCACAATGTCCCCCATGCAATATGGCTGACTTGGAAGTCACCTATACAAGACAACCAGCACAATGTCCCAAATGCAATATGGCTGACTTGGAAGTCACCTATGCAATACAACCAGCACAATGTCCCCCATGCAATATGGCTGACTTGGAAGTCACCTATACAACACAACCAGCACAATGTCCCCCATGCAATATGGCTGACTTGGAAGTCACCTATACAACACAACCAGCACAATGTCCCCAATGCAATATGGCTGACTTGGAAGTCACCTATAGAACATGGCCACTAGCACAATGTCCCCCAAGCAATATGGGTCACTTGGAAGTCACCTATACAATACAACCAGCACAATGTCCCCCAAGCAATATGGCTGACTTGGAAGTCACCTATACAACATGGCCACTAGCACAATGTCCCCCAAGCAATATGGGTCACTTGGAAGTCACCTATACAATACAACCAGCACAATGTCCCCCATGCAATATGGCTGACTTGGAAGTCACCTATACAATACAACCAGCACAATGTCCCCCATGCAATATGGCTGACTTGGAAGTCACCTATACAACACAACCAGCACAATGTCCCCCATGCAATATGGCTGACTTGGAAGTCACCTATACAACATGGCAACCAGCACAATGTCCCCCATGCAATATGGCTGACTTGGAAGTCACCTATACAACATGGCAACCAGCACAATGTCCCCCATGCAATATGGCTGACTTGGAAGTCACCTATACAAGACAACCAGCACAATGTCCCCATGCAATATGGCTGACTTGGAAGTCACCTATAGAACATGGCCACCAGCACAATGTCCCCCATGCAATATAGCTGACTTGGAAGTCACCTATACAACATGGCAACCAGAACAATGTCCCCCATGCAATATGGCTGACTTGGAAGTCACCTTTACAACATGGCCACCAGCACAATGTCCCCCATGCAATATGGCTGACTTGGAAGTCACCTATACAATACAACCAGCACAATGTCCCCCGTGCAATATGGCTGACTTGGAAGTCACCTATACAATACAACCAGCACAATGTCCCAAATGCAATATGGCTGACTTGGAAGTCACCTATAGAACATGGCCACCAGCACAATGTCCCCCATGCAATATGGCTGACTTGGAAGTCACCTATACAACATGGCAACCAGCACAATGTCCCCCATGCAATATGGCTGACTTGGAAGTCACCTATACAATACAACCAGCACAATGTCCCCCAAGCAATATGGCTGACTTGGAAGTCACCTATACAAGACAACCAGCACAATGTCCCCCATGCAACATGGCTGACTTGGAAGTCACCTATACAATACAACCAGCACAATGTCCCCCATGCAATATGGCTGATTTGGAAGTCACCTATACAACACAACCAGCACAATGTCCCCCATGCAATATGGCTGACTTGGAAGTCACCTATACAAGACAACCAGCACAATGTCCCAAATGCAATATGGCTGACTTGGAAGTCACCTAGAGAACATGGCCACCAGCACAATGTCCCCCATGCAATATGGCTGACTTGGAAGTCACCTATACAACATGGCAACCAGCACAATGTCCCCCATGCAATATGGCTGACTTGGAAGTCACCTATACAATACAACCAGCACAATGTCCCCCATGCAATATGGCTGACTTGGAAGTCACCTACACAACACAACCAGCACAATGTCCCCCATGCAATATGGCTGACTTGGAAGTCACCTATACAACACAACCAGCACAATGTCCCCCATGCAATATGGCTCACTTGGAAGTCACCTATACAACATGGCATCCAGCACAATGTCCCCCATGCAATATGGCTGACTTGGAAGTCACCTATACAACATGGCAACCAGCACAATGTCCCCCATGCAATATGGCTGACTTGGAAGTCACCTATACAACATGGCAACCAGCACAATGTCCCCCATGCAATATGGCTGACTTGGAAGTCACCTATACAAGAAACCAGCACAATGTCCCCCATGCAATGTGGCTGACTTGGAAGTCACCTATACAACATGGCCACTAGCACAATGTCCCCCAAGCAATATGGGTCACTTGGAAGTCACCTATACAATACAACCAGCACAATGTCCCCCATGCAATATGGCTGACTTGGAAGTCACCTATACAATACAACCAGCACAATGTCCCCCATGCAATATGGCTGACTTGGAAGTCACCTATACAACACAACCAGCACAATGTCCCCCATGCAATATGGCTGACTTGGAAGTCACCTATACAACATGGCAACCAGCACAATGTCCCCCATGCAATATGGCTGACTTGGAAGTCACCTATACAACATGGCAACCAGCACAATGTCCCCCATGCAATATGGCTGACTTGGAAGTCACCTATACAAGACAACCAGCACAATGTCCCCATGCAATATGGCTGACTTGGAAGTCACCTATAGAACATGGCCACCAGCACAATGTCCCCCATGCAATATAGCTGACTTGGAAGTCACCTATACAACATGGCAACCAGAACAATGTCCCCCATGCAATATGGCTGACTTGGAAGTCACCTTTACAACATGGCCACCAGCACAATGTCCCCCATGCAATATGGCTGACTTGGAAGTCACCTATACAATACAACCAGCACAATGTCCCCCATGCAATATGGCTGACTTGGAAGTCACCTATACAATACAACCAGCACAATGTCCCAAATGCAATATGGCTGACTTGGAAGTCACCTATAGAACATGGCCACCAGCACAATGTCCCCCATGCAATATGGCTGACTTGGAAGTCACCTATACAACATGGCAACCAGCACAATGTCCCCCATGCAATATGGCTGACTTGGAAGTCACCTATACAATACAACCAGCACAATGTCCCCCAAGCAATATGGCTGACTTGGAAGTCACCTATACAAGACAACCAGCACAATGTCCCCCATGCAACATGGCTGACTTGGAAGTCACCTATACAATACAACCAGCACAATGTCCCCCATGCAATATGGCTGATTTGGAAGTCACCTATACAACACAACCAGCACAATGTCCCCGATGCAATATGGCTGACTTGGAAGTCACCTATACAAGACAACCAGCACAATGTCCCAAATGCAATATGGCTGACTTGGAAGTCACCTAGAGAACATGGCCACCAGCACAATGTCCCCCATGCAATATGGCTGACTTGGAAGTCACCTATACAACATGGCAACCAGCACAATGTCCCCCATGCAATATGGCTGACTTGGAAGTCACCTATACAATACAACCAGCACAATGTCCCCCATGCAATATGGCTGACTTGGAAGTCACCTATACAACACAACCAGCACAATGTCCCCCATGCAATATGGCTGACTTGGAAGTCACCTATACAACACAACCAGCACAATGTCCCCCATGCAATATGGCTCACTTGGAAGTCACCTATACAACATGGCATCCAGCACAATGTCCCCCATGCAATATGGCTGACTTGGAAGTCACCTATACAACATGGCAACCAGCACAATGTCCCCCATGCAATATGGCTGACTTGGAAGTCACCTATACAACATGGCAACCAGCACAATGTCCCCCATGCAATATGGCTGACTTGGAAGTCACCTATACAAGAAACCAGCACAATGTCCCCCATGCAATGTGGCTGACTTGGAAGTCACCTATAGAACATGGCCACCAGCACAATGTCCCCCATGCAATATGGCTGACTTGGAAGTCACCTATACAACATGGCAACCAGCACAATGTCCCCCAAGCAATATGGCTCACTTGGAAGTCACCTATAGAACATGGCAACCAGCACAATGTCCCCCAAGCAATATGGCTGACTTGGAAGTCACCTATACAACATGGCAACCAGCACAATGTCCCCCATGCAACACGGCTGACTTGGAAGTCACCTATACAAGACAACCAGCACAATGTCCCCCATGCAATATGACTGACTTGGAAGTCACCTATACAACACAACCAGCACAATGTCCCCCAAGCAATATGGCTCACTTGGAAGTCACCTATACAACATGGCAACCAGCACAATGTCCCCCATGCAATATGGCTGACTTGGAAGTCACCTATACAACATGGCAACCAGCACAATGTCCCCCATGCAATATGGCTGACTTGGAAGTCACCTATACAAGACAACCAGCACAATGTCCCCCATGCAATATGGCTGACTTGGAAGTCACCTATAGGACATGGCAACCAGCACAATGTCCCCCAAGCAATATGGCTGACTTGGAAGTCACCTATACAAGACAACCAGCACAATGTCCCAAATGCAATATGGCTGACTTGGAAGTCACCTAGAGAACATGGCCACCAGCACAATGTCCCCCATGCAATATGGCTGACTTGGAAGTCACCTATACAACATGGCAACCAGCACAATGTCCCCCATGCAATATGGCTGATTTGGAAGTCACCTATACAATACAACCAGCACAATGTCCCCCAAGCAATATGGCTGACTTGGAAGTCACCTATACAAGACAACCAGCACAATGTCCCCCATGCAATATGGCTGACTTGGAAGTCACCTATACAATACAACCAGCACAATGTCCCCCATGCAATATGGCTGATTTGGAAGTCACCTATACAACACAACCAGCACAATGTCCCCCATGCAATATGGCTGACTTGGAAGTCACCTATACAAGACAACCAGCACAATGTCCCAAATGCAATATGGCTGACTTGGAAGTCACCTATAGAACATGGCCACCAGCACAATGTCCCCCATGCAATATGGCTGACTTGGAAGTCACCTATGCAATACAACCAGCACAATGTCCCCCATGCAATATGGCTGACTTGGAAGTCACCTATACAACACAACCAGCACAATGTCCCCCATGCAATATGGCTGACTTGGAAGTCACCTATACAACACAACCAGCACAATGTCCCCAATGCAATATGGCTGACTTGGAAGTCACCTATAGAACATGGCAACCAGCACAATGTCCCCCAAGCAATATGGCTGACTTGGAAGTCACCTATACAACATGGCCACTAGCACAATGTCCCCCAAGCAATATGGGTCACTTGGAAGTCACCTATACAATACAACCAGCACAATGTCCCCCATGCAATATGGCTGACTTGGAAGTCACCTATACAATACAACCAGCACAATGTCCCCCATGCAATATGGCTGACTTGGAAGTCACCTATACAACACAACCAGCACAATGTCCCCCATGCAATATGGCTGACTTGGAAGTCACCTATACAACATGGAAACCAGCACAATGTCCCCCATGCAATATGGCTGACTTGGAAGTCACCTATACAACATGGCAACCAGCACAATGTCCCCCATGCAATATGGCTGACTTGGAAGTCACCTATACAAGACAACCAGCACAATGTCCCCATGCAATATGGCTGACTTGGAAGTCACCTATAGAACATGGCCACCAGCACAATGTCCCCCATGCAATATAGCTGACTTGGAAGTCACCTATACAACATGGCAACCAGAACAATGTCCCCCATGCAATATGGCTGACTTGGAAGTCACCTTTACAACATGGCCACCAGCACAATGTCCCCCATGCAATATGGCTGACTTGGAAGTCACCTATACAATACAACCAGCACAATGTCCCCCATGCAATATGGCTGACTTGGAAGTCACCTATACAAGACAACCAGCACAATGTCCCAAATGCAATATGGCTGACTTGGAAGTCACCTAGAGAACATGGCCACCAGCACAATGTCCCCCATGCAATATGGCTGACTTGGAAGTCACCTATACAACATGGCAACCAGCACAATGTCCCCCATGCAATATGGCTGATTTGGAAGTCACCTATACAATACAACCAGCACAATGTCCCCCAAGCAATATGGCTGACTTGGAAGTCACCTATACAAGACAACCAGCACAATGTCCCCCATGCAATATGGCTGACTTGGAAGTCACCTATACAATACAACCAGCACAATGTCCCCCATGCAATATGGCTGATTTGGAAGTCACCTATACAACACAACCAGCACAATGTCCCCCATGCAATATGGCTGACTTGGAAGTCACCTATACAAGACAACCAGCACAATGTCCCAAATGCAATATGGCTGACTTGGAAGTCACCTATAGAACATGGCCACCAGCACAATGTCCCCCATGCAATATGGCTGACTTGGAAGTCACCTATGCAATACAACCAGCACAATGTCCCCCATGCAATATGGCTGACTTGGAAGTCACCTATACAACACAACCAGCACAATGTCCCCCATGCAATATGGCTGACTTGGAAGTCACCTATACAACACAACCAGCACAATGTCCCCAATGCAATATGGCTGACTTGGAAGTCACCTATAGAACATGGCAACCAGCACAATGTCCCCCAAGCAATATGGCTGACTTGGAAGTCACCTATACAACATGGCCACTAGCACAATGTCCCCCAAGCAATATGGGTCACTTGGAAGTCACCTATACAATACAACCAGCACAATGTCCCCCATGCAATATGGCTGACTTGGAAGTCACCTATACAATACAACCAGCACAATGTCCCCCATGCAATATGGCTGACTTGGAAGTCACCTATACAACACAACCAGCACAATGTCCCCCATGCAATATGGCTGACTTGGAAGTCACCTATACAACATGGCAACCAGCACAATGTCCCCCATGCAATATGGCTGACTTGGAAGTCACCTATACAACATGGCAACCAGCACAATGTCCCCCATGCAATATGGCTGACTTGGAAGTCACCTATACAAGACAACCAGCACAATGTCCCCATGCAATATGGCTGACTTGGAAGTCACCTATAGAACATGGCCACCAGCACAATGTCCCCCATGCAATATAGCTGACTTGGAAGTCACCTATACAACATGGCAACCAGAACAATGTCCCCCATGCAATATGGCTGACTTGGAAGTCACCTTTACAACATGGCCACCAGCACAATGTCCCCCATGCAATATGGCTGACTTGGAAGTCACCTATACAATACAACCAGCACAATGTCCCCCATGCAATATGGCTGACTTGGAAGTCACCTATACAATACAACCAGCACAATGTCCCAAATGCAATATGGCTGACTTGGAAGTCACCTATAGAACATGGCCACCAGCACAATGTCCCCCATGCAATATGGCTGACTTGGAAGTCACCTATACAACATGGCAACCAGCACAATGTCCCCCATGCAATATGGCTGACTTGGAAGTCACCTATACAATACAACCAGCACAATGTCCCCCAAGCAATATGGCTGACTTGGAAGTCACCTATACAAGACAACCAGCACAATGTCCCCCATGCAATATGGCTGACTTGGAAGTCACCTATACAATACAACCAGCACAATGTCCCCCATGCAATATGGCTGATTTGGAAGTCACCTATACAACACAACCAGCACAATGTCCCCCATGCAATATGGCTGACTTGGAAGTCACCTATACAAGACAACCAGCACAATGTCCCAAATGCAATATGGCTGACTTGGAAGTCACCTAGAGAACATGGCCACCAGCACAATGTCCCCAATGCAATATGGCTGACTTGGAAGTCACCTATACAACATGGCAACCAGCACAATGTCCCCCATGCAATATGGCTGATTTGGAAGTCACCTATACAATACAACCAGCACAATGTCCCCCAAGCAATATGGCTGACTTGGAAGTCACCTATACAAGACAACCAGCACAATGTCCCCCATGCAATATGGCTGACTTGGAAGTCACCTATACAATACAACCAGCACAATGTCCCCCATGCAATATGGCTGATTTGGAAGTCACCTATACAACACAACCAGCACAATGTCCCCCATGCAATATGGCTGACTTGGAAGTCACCTATACAACACAACCAGCACAATGTCCCCAATGCAATATGGCTGACTTGGAAGTCACCTATAGAACATGGCAACCAGCACAATGTCCCCCAAGCAATATGGCTGACTTGGAAGTCACCTATACAACATGGCCACTAGCACAATGTCCCCCAAGCAATATGGGTCACTTGGAAGTCACCTATACAATACAACCAGCACAATGTCCCCCATGCAATATGGCTGACTTGGAAGTCACCTATACAATACAACCAGCACAATGTCCCCCATGCAATATGGCTGACTTGGAAGTCACCTATACAACACAACCAGCACAATGTCCCCCATGCAATATGGCTGACTTGGAAGTCACCTATACAACATGGCAACCAGCACAATGTCCCCCATGCAATATGGCTGACTTGGAAGTCACCTATACAACATGGCAACCAGCACAATGTCCCCCATGCAATATGGCTGACTTGGAAGTCACCTATACAAGACAACCAGCACAATGTCCCCATGCAATATGGCTGACTTGGAAGTCACCTATAGAACATGGCCACCAGCACAATGTCCCCCATGCAATATAGCTGACTTGGAAGTCACCTATACAACATGGCAACCAGAACAATGTCCCCCATGCAATATGGCTGACTTGGAAGTCACCTTTACAACATGGCCACCAGCACAATGTCCCCCATGCAATATGGCTGACTTGGAAGTCACCTATACAATACAACCAGCACAATGTCCCCCATGCAATATGGCTGACTTGGAAGTCACCTATACAATACAACCAGCACAATGTCCCAAATGCAATATGGCTGACTTGGAAGTCACCTATAGAACATGGCCACCAGCACAATGTCCCCCATGCAATATGGCTGACTTGGAAGTCACCTATACAACATGGCAACCAGCACAATGTCCCCCATGCAATATGGCTGACTTGGAAGTCACCTATACAATACAACCAGCACAATGTCCCCCAAGCAATATGGCTGACTTGGAAGTCACCTATACAAGACAACCAGCACAATGTCCCCCATGCAATATGGCTGACTTGGAAGTCACCTATACAATACAACCAGCACAATGTCCCCCATGCAATATGGCTGATTTGGAAGTCACCTATACAACACAACCAGCACAATGTCCCCCATGCAATATGGCTGACTTGGAAGTCACCTATACAAGACAACCAGCACAATGTCCCAAATGCAATATGGCTGACTTGGAAGTCACCTAGAGAACATGGCCACCAGCACAATGTCCCCAATGCAATATGGCTGACTTGGAAGTCACCTATACAACATGGCAACCAGCACAATGTCCCCCATGCAATATGGCTGATTTGGAAGTCACCTATACAATACAACCAGCACAATGTCCCCCAAGCAATATGGCTGACTTGGAAGTCACCTATACAAGACAACCAGCACAATGTCCCCCATGCAATATGGCTGACTTGGAAGTCACCTATACAATACAACCAGCACAATGTCCCCCATGCAATATGGCTGATTTGGAAGTCACCTATACAACACAACCAGCACAATGTCCCCCATTCAATATGGCTGACTTGGAAGTCACCTATACAAGACAACCAGCACAATGTCCCAAATGCAATATGGCTGACTTGGAAGTCACCTATAGAACATGGCCACCAGCACAATGTCCCCCATGCAATATGGCTGACTTGGAAGTCACCTATGCAATACAACCAGCACAATGTCCCCCATGCAATATGGCTGACTTGGAAGTCACCTATACAACACAACCAGCACAATGTCCCCCATGCAATATGGCTGACTTGGAAGTCACCTATACAACACAACCAGCACAATGTCCCCAATGCAATATGGCTGACTTGGAAGTCACCTATAGAACATGGCAACCAGCACAATGTCCCCCAAGCAATATGGCTGACTTGGAAGTCACCTATACAACATGGCCACTAGCACAATGTCCCCCAAGCAATATGGGTCACTTGGAAGTCACCTATACAATACAACCAGCACAATGTTCCCCATGCAATATGGCTGACTTGGAAGTCACCTATACAATACAACCAGCACAATGTCCCCCATGCAATATGGCTGACTTGGAAGTCACCTATACAACACAACCAGCACAATGTCCCCCATGCAATATGGCTGACTTGGAAGTCACCTATACAACATGGCAACCAGCACAATGTCCCCCATGCAATATGGCTGACTTGGAAGTCACCTATACAACATGGCAACCAGCACAATGTCCCCCATGCAATATGGCTGACTTGGAAGTCACCTATACAAGACAACCAGCACAATGTCCCCATGCAATATGGCTGACTTGGAAGTCACCTATAGAACATGGCCACCAGCACAATGTCCCCCATGCAATATAGCTGACTTGGAAGTCACCTATACAACATGGCAACCAGAACAATGTCCCCCATGCAATATGGCTGACTTGGAAGTCACCTTTACAACATGGCCACCAGCACAATGTCCCCCATGCAATATGGCTGACTTGGAAGTCACCTATACAATACAACCAGCACAATGTCCCCCATGCAATATGGCTGACTTGGAAGTCACCTATACAAGACAACCAGCACAATGTCCCAAATGCAATATGGCTGACTTGGAAGTCACCTAGAGAACATGGCCACCAGCACAATGTCCCCCATGCAATATGGCTGACTTGGAAGTCACCTATACAACATGGCAACCAGCACAATGTCCCCCATGCAATATGGCTGATTTGGAAGTCACCTATACAATACAACCAGCACAATGTCCCCCAAGCAATATGGCTGACTTGGAAGTCACCTATACAAGACAACCAGCACAATGTCCCCCATGCAATATGGCTGACTTGGAAGTCACCTATACAATACAACCAGCACAATGTCCCCCATGCAATATGGCTGATTTGGAAGTCACCTATACAACACAACCAGCACAATGTCCCCCATGCAATATGGCTGACTTGGAAGTCACCTATACAAGACAACCAGCACAATGTCCCAAATGCAATATGGCTGACTTGGAAGTCACCTATAGAACATGGCCACCAGCACAATGTCCCCCATGCAATATGGCTGACTTGGAAGTCACCTATGCAATACAACCAGCACAATGTCCCCCATGCAATATGGCTGACTTGGAAGTCACCTATACAACACAACCAGCACAATGTCCCCCATGCAATATGGCTGACTTGGAAGTCACCTATACAACACAACCAGCACAATGTCCCCAATGCAATATGGCTGACTTGGAAGTCACCTATAGAACATGGCAACCAGCACAATGTCCCCCAAGCAATATGGCTGACTTGGAAGTCACCTATACAACATGGCCACTAGCACAATGTCCCCCAAGCAATATGGGTCACTTGGAAGTCACCTATACAATACAACCAGCACAATGTCCCCCATGCAATATGGCTGACTTGGAAGTCACCTATACAATACAACCAGCACAATGTCCCCCATGCAATATGGCTGACTTGGAAGTCACCTATACAACACAACCAGCACAATGTCCCCCATGCAATATTGCTGACTTGGAAGTCACCTATACAACATGGCAACCAGCACAATGTCCCCCATGCAATATGGCTGACTTGGAAGTCACCTATACAACATGGCAACCAGCACAATGTCCCCCATGCAATATGGCTGACTTGGAAGTCACCTGTACAAGACAACCAGCACAATGTCCCCATGCAATATGGCTGACTTGGAAGTCACCTATAGAACATGGCCACCAGCACAATGTCCCCCATGCAATATAGCTGACTTGGAAGTCACCTATACAACATGGCAACCAGAACAATGTCCCCCATGCAATATGGCTGACTTGGAAGTCACCTTTACAACATGGCCACCAGCACAATGTCCCCCATGCAATATGGCTGACTTGGAAGTCACCTATACAATACAACCAGCACAATGTCCCCCATGCAATATGGCTGACTTGGAAGTCACCTATACAATACAACCAGCACAATGTCCCAAATGCAATATGGCTGACTTGGAAGTCACCTATAGAACATGGCCACCAGCACAATGTCCCCCATGCAATATGGCTGACTTGGAAGTCACCTATACAACATGGCAACCAGCACAATGTCCCCCATGCAATATGGCTGACTTGGAAGTCACCTATACAATACAACCAGCACAATGTCCCCCAAGCAATATGGCTGACTTGGAAGTCACCTATACAAGACAACCAGCACAATGTCCCCCATGCAATATGGCTGACTTGGAAGTCACCTATACAATACAACCAGCACAATGTCCCCCATGCAATATGGCTGATTTGGAAGTCACCTATACAACACAACCAGCACAATGTCCCCCATGCAATATGGCTGACTTGGAAGTCACCTATACAAGACAACCAGCACAATGTCCCAAATGCAATATGGCTGACTTGGAAGTCACCTATAGAACATGGCCACCAGCACAATGTCCACCATGCAATATGGCTGGCTTGGAAGTCACCTATACAACATGGCAACCAGCACAATTTCCCCCATGCAATATGGCTGACTTGGAAGTCACCTATACAATACAACCAGCACAATGTCCCCCAAGCAATATGGCTGACTTGGAAGTCACCTATACAAGACAACCAGCACAATGTCCCCCATGCAATATGGCTGACTTGGAAGTCACCTATAGGACATGGCCACCAGCACAATGTCCCCCATGCAATATGGCTGACTTGGAAGTCACCTATACAATACAACCAGCACAATGTCCCCCATGCAATATGGCTGACTTGGAAGTCACCTATACAATACAACCAGCACAATGTCCCCCAAGCAATATGGCTGACTTGGAAGTCACCTATAGAACATGGCCACCAGCACAATGTCCCCCAAGCAATATGGCTGACTTGGAAGTCACCTATAGAACATGGCAACCAGCACAATGTCCCCCAAGCAATATGGCAGACTTGGAAGTCACCTATACAAGACAACCAGCACAATGTCCCCCATGCAATATGGCTGACTTGGAAGTCACCTATAGGACATGGCAACCAGCACAATGTCCCCCATGCAATATGGCTGACTTGGAAGTCACCTATAGAACATGGCCACCAGCACAATGTCCCCCAAGCCATATGGCTCACTTGGAAGTCACCTATACAATACAACCAGAACAATGTCCCCCATGCAATATGGCTGACTTGGAAGTCACCTATACAATACAACCAGCACAATGTCCCAAATGCAATATGGCTGACTTGGAAGTCACCTATAGAACATGGCCACCAGCACAATATCCCCCATGCAATATGGCTGACTTGGAAGTCACCTATACAACATGGCTACCAGCACAATGTCCCCCATGCAATATGGCTGACTTGGAAGTCACCTATACAATACAACCAGCACAATGTCCCCCAAGCAATATGGCTGACTTGGAAGTCACCTATACAAGACAACCAGCACAATGTCCGCCATGCAATATGGCTGACTTGGAAGTCACCTATACAATACAACCAGCACAATGTCCCCCAAGCAATATGGCTGACTTGGAAGTCACCTATACAATACAACCAGCACAATGTCCCCCATGCAATATGGCTGATTTGGAAGTCACCTATACAACACAACCAGCACAATGTCCCCCATGCAATATGGCTGACTTGGAAGTCACCTATACAAGACAACCAGCACAATGTCCCAAATGCAATATGGCTGACTTGGAAGTCACCTATAGAACATGGCCACCAGCACAATGTCCACCATGCAATATGGCTGACTTGGAAGTCACCTATACAACATGGCAACCAGCACAATTTCTCACATGCAATATGGCTGACTTGGAAGTCACCTATACAATACAACCAGCACAATGTCCCCCAAGCAATATGGCTGACTTGGAAGTCACCTATACAAGACAACCAGCACAATGTCCCCAATGCAATATGGCTGACTTGGAAGTCACCTATAGGACATGGCCACCAGCACAATGTCCCCCATGCAATATGGCTGACTTGGAAGTCACCTATACAATACAACCAGCACAATGTCCCCCATGCAATATGGCTGACTTGGAAGTCACCTATACAATACAACCAGCACAATGTCCCCCAAGCAATATGGCTGACTTGGAAGTCACCTATAGAACATGGCCACCAGCACAATGTCCCCCAAGCAATATGGCTGACTTGGAAGTCACCTATACAATACAACCAGCACAATGTCCCCCATGCAATATGGCTGATTTGGAAGTCACCTATACAACACAACCAGCACAATGTCCCCCATGCAATATGGCTGACTTGGAAGTCACCTATACAAGACAACCAGCACAATGTCCCAAATGCAATATGGCTGACTTGGAAGTCACCTATAGAACATGGCCACCAGCACAATGTCCACCATGCAATATGGCTGACTTGGAAGTCACCTATACAACATGGCAACCAGCACAATTTCTCACATGCAATATGGCTGACTTGGAAGTCACCTATACAATACAACCAGCACAATGTCCCCCAAGCAATATGGCTGACTTGGAAGTCACCTATACAAGACAACCAGCACAATGTCCCCAATGCAATATGGCTGACTTGGAAGTCACCTATAGGACATGGCCACCAGCACAATGTCCCCCATGCAATATGGCTGACTTGGAAGTCACCTATACAATACAACCAGCACAATGTCCCCCATGCAATATGGCTGACTTGGAAGTCACCTATACAATACAACCAGCACAATGTCCCCCAAGCAATATGGCTGACTTGGAAGTCACCTATAGAACATGGCCACCAGCACAATGTCCCCCAAGCAATATGGCTGACTTGGAAGTCACCTATAGAACATGGCAACCAGCACAATGTCCCCCAAGCAATATGGCTGACTTGGAAGTCACCTATACAAGACAACCAGCACAATGTCCCCCATGCAATATGGCTGACTTGGAAGTCACCTATAGGACATGGCAACCAGCACAATGTCCCCCATGCAATATGGCTGACTTGGAAGTCACCTATAGAACATGGCCACCAGCACAATGTCCCCCAAGCCATATGGCTCACTTGGAAGTCACCTATACAATACAACCAGCACAATGTCCCCCATGCAATATGGCTGACTTGGAAGTCACCTATACAATACAACCAGCACAATGTCCCAAATGCAATATGGCTGACTTGGAAGTCACCTATAGAACATGGCCACCAGCACAATGTCCCCCATGCAATATGGCTGACTTGGAAGTCACCTATACAACATGGCAACCAGCACAATGTCCCCCATGCAATATGGCTGACTTGGAAGTCACCTATACAATACAACCAGCACAATGTCCCCCATGCAATATGGCTGACTTGGAAGTCACCTATACAATACAACCAGCACAATGTCCCCCATGCAATATGGCTGATTTGGAAGTCACCTATACAACACAACCAGCACAATGTCCCCCATGCAATATGGCTGACTTGGAAGTCACCTATACAAGACAACCAGCACAATGTCCCAAATGCAATATGGCTGACTTGGAAGTCACCTATAGAACATGGCCACCAGCACAATGTCCCCATGCAATATGGCTGACTTGGAAGTCACCTATACAACATGGCAACCAGCACAATGTCCCCCATTCAATATGGCTGACTTGGAAGTCACCTATACAATACAACCAGCACAATGTCCCCCAAGCAATATGGCTGACTTGGAAGTCACCTATACAAGACAACCAGCACAATGTCCCCCATGCAATATGGCTGACTTGGAAGTCACCTATACAATACAACCAGCACAATGTCCCCCATGCAATATGGCTGACTTGGAAGTCACCTATACAATACAACCAGCACAATGTCCCCCATGCAATATGGCTGAATTGGAAGTCACCTATACAACACAACCAGCACAATGTCCCCCATGCAATATGACTGACTTGGAAGTCACCTATACAAGACAACCAGCACAATGTCCCCCATGCAATATGGCTGACTTGGAAGTCACCTATAGAACATGGCCACCAGCACAATGTCCCCCATGCAATATGGCTGACTTGGAAGTCACCTATACAACATGGCAACCAGCACAATGTCCCCCAAGCAATATGGCTGACTTGGAAGTCACCTATACAACATGGCAACCAGCACAATGTTTACCAAGCAATATGGCTGACTTGGAAGTCACCTATAGAACATGGCAACCAGCACAATGTCCCCCAAGCAATGTGGCTTACTTAAAAGTCACCTATACAAGACAACCAGCACAATTTCCCCCATGCAATATGGCTGACTTGGAAGTCACCTATAGGACATGGCAACCAGCACAATGTCCCCCATGCAATATGGCTGACTTGTAAGTCACCTATACAACATGGCAACCAGCACAATGTCCCCCATGCAATATGGCTGACTTGGAAGTCACCTATACAACATGGCAACCAGCACAATGTCCCCCATGCAATATGGCTGACTTGGAAGTCACCTTTACAACATGGCCACCAGCACAATGTCCCCCATGCAACACGGCTGACTTGGAAGTCACCTATAAAAGACAACCAGCACAATGTCCCCCATGCAATATGGCTGACTTGGAAGTCACTTATACAACACAACCAGCACAATGTCCCCCAAGCAATATGGCTCACTTGGAAGTCACCTATACAACATGGCAACCAGCACAATGTCCCCCATGCAATATGGCTGACTTGGAAGTCACCTATTGGACATGGCAACCAGCACAATGTCCCCCATGCAATATGGCTGACTTGGAAGTCACCTATAGAACATGGCCACCAGCACAATGTCCCCCGAGCAATATGGCTCACTTGGAAGTCACCTATACAATACAACCAGCACAATGTCCCCCATGCAATATGGCTGACTTGGAAGTCACCTATACAATACAACCAGCACAATGTCCCCCATGCAATATGGCTGACTTGGAAGTCACCTATACAACACAACCAGCACAATGTCCCCCATGCAATATGGCTGACTTGGAAGTCACCTATACAACACAACCAGCACAATGTCCCCCATGCAATATGGCTCACTTGGAAGTCACCTATACAACATGGCATCCAGCACAATGTCCCCCATGCAATATGGCTGACTTGGAAGTCACCTATACAACATGGCAACCAGCACAATGTCCCCCATGCAATATGGCTGACTTGGAAGTCACCTATACAACATGGCAACCAGCACAATGTCCCCCATGCAATATGGCTGACTTGGAAGTCACCTATACAACATGGCAACCAGCACAATGTCCCCCAAGCAATATGGCTCACTTGGAAGTCACCTATAGAACATGGCAACCAGCACAATGTCCCCCAAGCAATATGGCTGACTTGGAAGTCACCTATACAACATGGCAACCAGCACAATGTCCCCCATGCAACACGGCTGACTTGGAAGTCACCTATACAAGACAACCAGCACAATGTCCCCCATGCAATATGGCTGACTTGGAAGTCACCTATACAACACAACCAGCACAATGTCCCCCAAGCAATATGGCTCACTTGGAAGTCACCTATACAACATGGCAACCAGCACAATGTCCCCCATGCAATATGGCTGACTTGGAAGTCACCTATACAACATGGCAACCAGCACAATGTCCCCCATGCAATATGGCTGACTTGGAAGTCACCTATACAAGACAACCAGCACAATGTCCCCCATGCAATATGGCTGACTTGGAAGTCACCTATAGGACATGGCAACCAGCACAATGTCCCCCAAGCAATATGGCTGACTTGGAAGTCACCTATACAAGACAACCAGCACAATGTCCCAAATGCAATATGGCTGACTTGGAAGTCACCTAGAGAACATGGCCACCAGCACAATGTCCCCCATGCAATATGGCTGACTTGGAAGTCACCTATACAACATGGCAACCAGCACAATGTCCCCCATGCAATATGGCTGATTTGGAAGTCACCTATACAATACAACCAGCACAATGTCCCCCAAGCAATATGGCTGACTTGGAAGTCACCTATACAAGACAACCAGCACAATGTCCCCCATGCAATATGGCTGACTTGGAAGTCACCTATACAATACAACCAGCACAATGTCCCCCATGCAAAATGGCTGATTTGGAAGTCACCTATACAACACAACCAGCACAATGTCCCCCATGCAATATGGCTGACTTGGAAGTCACCTATACAAGACAACCAGCACAATGTCCCAAATGCAATATGGCTGACTTGGAAGTCACCTATAGAACATGGCCACCAGCACAATGTCCCCCATGCAATATGGCTGACTTGGAAGTCACCTATACAACATGGCAACCAGCACAATGTCCCCCATGCAATATGGCTGACTTGGAAGTCACCTATGCAATACAACCAGCACAATGTCCCCCATGCAATATGGCTGACTTGGAAGTCACCTATACAACACAACCAGCACAATGTCCCCCATGCAATATGGCTGACTTGGAAGTCACCTATACAACACAACCAGCACAATGTCCCCAATGCAATATGGCTGACTTGGAAGTCACCTATAGAACATGGCAACCAGCACAATGTCCCCCAAGCAATATGGCTGACTTGGAAGTCACCTATACAACATGGCCACTAGCACAATGTCCCCCAAGCAATATGGGTCACTTGGAAGTCACCTATACAATACAACCAGCACAATGTCCCCCATGCAATATGGCTGACTTGGAAGTCACCTATACAATACAACCAGCACAATGTCCCCCAAGCAATATGGCTGACTTGGAAGTCACCTATACAACACAACCAGCACAATGTCCCCCATGCAATATGGCTGACTTGGAAGTCACCTATACAATACAACCAGCACAATGTCCCCCAAGCAATATGGCTGACTTGGAAGTCACCTATACAATACAACCAGCACAATGTCCCCCATGCAATATGGCTGATTTGGAAGTCACCTATACAACACAACCAGCACAATGTCCCCCATGCAATATGGCTGACTTGGAAGTCACCTATACAAGACAACCAGCACAATGTCCCAAATGCAATATGGCTGACTTGGAAGTCACCTATAGAACATGGCCACCAGCACAATGTCCACCATGCAATATGGCTGACTTGGAAGTCACCTATACAACATGGCAACCAGCACAATTTCCCCCATGCAATATGGCTGACTTGGAAGTCACCTATACAATACAACCAGCACAATGTCCCCCAAGCAATATGGCTGACTTGGAAGTCACCTATACAAGACAACCAGCACAATGTCCCCAATGCAATATGGCTGACTTGGAAGTCACCTATAGGACATGGCCACCAGCACAATGTCCCCCATGCAATATGGCTGACTTGGAAGTCACCTATACAATACAACCAGCACAATGTCCCCCATGCAATATGGCTGACTTGGAAGTCACCTATACAATACAACCAGCACAATGTCCCCCAAGCAATATGGCTGACTTGGAAGTCACCTATAGAACATGGCCACCAGCACAATGTCCCCCAAGCAATATGGCTGACTTGGAAGTCACCTATAGAACATGGCAACCAGCACAATGTCCCCCAAGCAATATGGCTGACTTGGAAGTCACCTATACAAGACAACCAGCACAATGTCCCCCATGCAAAATGGCTGACTTGGAAGTCACCTATAGGACATGGCAACCAGCACAATGTCCCCCATGCAATATGGCTGACTTGGAAGTCACCTATAGAACATGGCCACCAGCACAATGTCCCCCAAGCCATATGGCTCACTTGGAAGTCACCTATACAATACAACCAGCACAATGTCCCCCATGCAATATGGCTGACTTGGAAGTCACCTATACAATACAACCAGCACAATGTCCCAAATGCAATATGGCTGACTTGGAAGTCACCTATAGAACATGGCCACCAGCACAATGTCCCCCATGCAATATGGCTGACTTGGAAGTCACCTATACAACATGGCAACCAGCACAATGTCCCCCATGCAATATGGCTGACTTGGAAGTCACCTATACAATACAACCAGCACAATGTCCCCCATGCAATATGGCTGACTTGGAAGTCACCTATACAACATGGCAACCAGCACAATGTCCCCCATGCAATATGGCTGACTTGGAAGTCACCTATACAATACAACCAGCACAATGTCCCCCATGCAATATGGCTGATTTGGAAGTCACCTATACAACACAACCAGCACAATGTCCCCCATGCAATATGGCTGACTTGGAAGTCACCTATACAAGACAACCAGCACAATGTCCCAAATGCAATATGGCTGACTTGGAAGTCACCTATAGAACATGGCCACCAGCACAATGTCCCCCATGCAATATGGCTGACTTGGAAGTCACCTATACAACATGGCAACCAGCACAATGTCCCCATGCAATATGGCTGACTTGGAAGTCACCTATACAATACAACCAGCACAATGTCCCCCAAGCAATATGGCTGACTTGGAAGTCACCTATACAAGACAACCAGCACAATGTCCCCCATGCAATATGGCTGACTTGGAAGTCACCTATACAATACAACCAGCACAATGTCCCCCATGCAATATGGCTGACTTGGAAGTCACCTATACAATACAACCAGCACAATGTCCCCCATGCAATATGGCTGACTTGGAAGTCACCTATACAATACAACCAGCACAATGTCCCCCATGCAATATGGCTGACTTGGAAGTCACCTATACAAGACAACCAGCACAATGTCCCCCATGCAATATGGCTGACTTGGAAGTCACCTATAGAACATGGCCACCAGCACAATGTCCCCCATGCAATATGGCTGACTTGGAAGTCACCTATACAACATGGCAACCAGCACAATGTCCCCCAAGCAATATGGCTGACTTGGAAGTCACCTATACAACATGGCAACCAGCACAATGTCTACCAAGCAATATGGCTGACTTGGAAGTCACCTATAGAACATGGCAACCAGCACAATGTCCCCCAAGCAATGTGGCTTACTTAAAAGTCACCTATACAAGACAACCAGCACAATTTCCCCCATGCAATATGGCTGACTTGGAAGTCACCTATAGGACATGGCAACCAGCACAATGTCCCCCATGCAATATGGCTGACTTGTAAGTCACCTATACAACATGGCCACCAGCACAATGTCCCCCATGCAATATGGCTGACTTGGAAGTCACCTATACAATACAACCAGCACAATGTCCCCCATGCAATATGGCTGACTTGGAAGTCACCTATACAATACAACCAGCACAATGTCCCCCAAGCAATATGGCTGACTTGGAAGTCACCTATAGAACATGGCCACCAGCACAATGTCCCCCAAGCAATATGGCTGACTTGGAAGTCACCTATAGAACATGGCAACCAGCACAATGTCCCCCAAGCAATATGGCTGACTTGGAAGTCACCTATACAAGACAACCAGCACAATGTCCCCCATGCAATATGGCTGACTTGGAAGTCACCTATAGGACATGGCAACCAGCACAATGTCCCCCATGCAATATGGCTGACTTGGAAGTCACCTATAGAACATGGCCACCAGCACAATGTCCCCCAAGCCATATGGCTCACTTGGAAGTCACCTATACAATACAACCAGCACAATGTCCCCAATGCAATATGGCTGACTTGGAAGTCACCTATACAATACAACCAGCACAATGTCCCAAATGCAATATGGCTGACTTGGAAGTCACCTATAGAACATGGCCACCAGCACAATGTCCCCCATGCAATATGGCTGACTTGGAAGTCACCTATACAACATGGCAACCAGCACAATGTCCCCCATGCAATATGGCTGACTTGGAAGTCACCTATACAATACAACCAGCACAATGTCCCCCATGCAATATGGCTGACTTGGAAGTCACCTATACAATACAACCAGCACAATGTCCCCCATGCAATATGGCTGATTTGGAAGTCACCTATACAACACAACCAGCACAATGTCCCCCATGCAATATGGCTGACTTGGAAGTCACCTATACAAGACAACCAGCACAATGTCCCAAATGCAATATGGCTGACTTGGAAGTCACCTATAGAACATGGCCACCAGCACAATGTCCCCATGCAATATGGCTGACTTGGAAGTCACCTATACAACATGGCAACCAGCACAATGTCCCACATGCAATATGGCTGACTTGGAAGTCACCTATACAATACAACCAGCACAATGTCCCCCAAGCAATATGGCTGACTTGGAAGTCACCTATACAAGACAACCAGCACAATGTCCCCCATGCAATATGGCTGACTTGGAAGTCACCTATACAATACAACCAGCACAATGTCCCCCATGCAATATGGCTGACTTGAAAGTCACCTATACAATACAACCAGCACAATGTCCCCCATGCAATATGGCTGAATTGGAAGTCACCTATACAACACAACCAGCACAATGTCCCCCATGCAATATGGCTGACTTGGAAGTCACCTATACAAGACAACCAGCACAATGTCCCCCATGCAATATGGCTGACTTGGAAGTCACCTATAGAACATGGCCACCAGCACAATGTCCCCCATGCAATATGGCTGACTTGGAAGTCACCTATACAACATGGCAACCAGCACAATGTCCCCCAAGCAATATGGCTGACTTGGAAGTCACCTATACAACATGGCAACCAGCACAATGTCTACCAAGCAATATGGCTGACTTGGAAGTCACCTATAGAACATGGCAACCAGCACAATGTCCCCCAAGCAATGTGGCTTACTTAAAAGTCACCTATACAAGACAACCAGCACAATTTCCCCCATGCAATATGGCTGACTTGGAAGTCACCTATAGGACATGGCAACCAGCACAATGTCCCCCATGCAATATGGCTGACTTGTAAGTCACCTATACAACATGGCAACCAGCACAATGTCCCCCATGCAATATGGCTGACTTGGAAGTCACCTATACAACATGGCAACCAGCACAATGTCCCCCATGCAATATGGCTGACTTGGAAGTCACCTTTACAACATGGCCACCAGCACAATGTCCCCCATGCAACACGGCTGACTTGGAAGTCACCTATACAAGACAACCAGCACAATGTCCCCCATGCAATATGGCTGACTTGGAAGTCACCTATACAACACAACCAGCACAATGTCCCCCAAGCAATATGGCTCACTTGGAAGTCACCTATACAACATGGCAACCAGCACAATGTCCCCCATGCAATATGGCTGACTTGGAAGTCACCTATTGGACATGGCAACCAGCACAATGTCCCCCATGCAATATGGCTGACTTGGAAGTCACCTATAGAACATGGCCACCAGCACAATGTCCCCCAAGCAATATGGCTCACTTGGAAGTCACCTATACAATACAACCAGCACAATGTCCCCCATGCAATATGGCTGACTTGGAAGTCACCTATACAATACAACCAGCACAATGTCCCCCAAGCAATATGGCTGACTTGGAAGTCACCTATACAACACAACCAGCACAATGTCCCCCATGCAATATGGCTGACTTGGAAGTCACCTATACAACACAACCAGCACAATGTCCCCCATGCAATATGGCTCACTTGGAAGTCACCTATACAACATGGCATCCAGCACAATGTCCCCCATGCAATATGGCTGACTTGGAAGTCACCTATACAACATGGCAACCAGCACAATGTCCCCCATGCAATATGGCTGACTTGGAAGTCACCTATACAACATGGCAACCAGCACAATGTCCCCCATGCAATATGGCTGACTTGGAAGTCACCTATACAAGAAACCAGCACAATGTCCCCCATGCAATGTGGCTGACTTGGAAGTCACCTATAGAACATGGCCACCAGCACAATGTCCCCCATGCAATATGGCTGACTTGGAAGTCACCTATACAACATGGCAACCAGCACAATGTCCCCCAAGCAATATGGCTCACTTGGAAGTCACCTATAGAACATGGCAACCAGCACAATGTCCCCCAAGCAATATGGCTGACTTGGAAGTCACCTATACAACATGGCAACCAGCACAATGTCCCCCATGCAACACGGCTGACTTGGAAGTCACCTATACAAGACAACCAGCACAATGTCCCCCATGCAATATGGCTGACTTGGAAGTCACCTATACAACACAACCAGCACAATGTCCCCCAAGCAATATGGCTCACTTGGAAGTCACCTATACAACATGGCAACCAGCACAATGTCCCCCATGCAATATGGCTGACTTGGAAGTCACCTATACAACATGGCAACCAGCACAATGTCCCCCATGCAATATGGCTGACTTGGAAGTCACCTATACAAGACAACCAGCACAATGTCCCTCATGCAATATGGCTGACTTGGAAGTCACCTATAGGACATGGCAACCAGCACAATGTCCCCCAAGCAATATGGCTGACTTGGAAGTCACCTATACAAGACAACCAGCACAATGTCCCAAATGCAATATGGCTGACTTGGAAGTCACCTAGAGAACATGGCCACCAGCACAATGTCCCCCATGCAATATGGCTGACTTGGAAGTCACCTATACAACATGGCAACCAGCACAATGTCCCCCATGCAATATGGCTGATTTGGAAGTCACCTATACAATACAACCAGCACAATGTCCCCCAAGCAATATGGCTGACTTGGAAGTCACCTATACAAGACAACCAGCACAATGTCCCCCATGCAATATGGCTGACTTGGAAGTCACCTATACAATACAACCAGCACAATGTCCCCCATGCAATATGGCTGATTTGGAAGTCACCTATACAACACAACCAGCACAATGTCCCCCATGCAATATGGCTGACTTGGAAGTCACCTATACAAGACAACCAGCACAATATCCCAAATGCAATATGGCTGACTTGGAAGTCACCTATAGAACATGGCCACCAGCACAATGTCCCCCATGCAATATGGCTGACTTGGAAGTCACCTATACAACATGGCAACCAGCACAATGTCCCCCATGCAATATGGCTGACTTGGAAGTCACCTATGCAATACAACCAGCACAATGTCCCCCATGCAATATGGCTGACTTGGAAGTCACCTATACAACACAACCAGCACAATGTCCCCCATGCAATATGGCTGACTTGGAAGTCACCTATACAACACAACCAGCACAATGTCCCCAATGCAATATGGCTGACTTGGAAGTCACCTATAGAACATGGCAACCAGCACAATGTCCCCCAAGCAATATGGCTGACTTGGAAGTCACCTATACAACATGGCCACTAGCACAATGTCCCCCAAGAAATATGGGTCACTTGGAAGTCACCTATACAACACAACCAGCACAATGTCCCCCAAGCAATATGGCTCACTTGGAAGTCACCTATACAACATGGCAACCAGCACAATGTCCCCCATGCAATATGGCTGACTTGGAAGTCACCTATACAACATGGCAACCAGCACAATGTCCCCCATGCAATATGGCTGACTTGGAAGTCACCTATACAAGACAACCAGCACAATGTCCCTCATGCAATATGGCTGACTTGGAAGTCACCTATAGGACATGGCAACCAGCACAATGTCCCCCAAGCAATATGGCTGACTTGGAAGTCACCTATACAAGACAACCAGCACAATGTCCCAAATGCAATATGGCTGACTTGGAAGTCACCTAGAGAACATGGCCACCAGCACAATGTCCCCCATGCAATATGGCTGACTTGGAAGTCACCTATACAACATGGCAACCAGCACAATGTCCCCCATGCAATATGGCTGATTTGGAAGTCACCTATACAATACAACCAGCACAATGTCCCCCAAGCAATATGGCTGACTTGGAAGTCACCTATACAAGACAACCAGCACAATGTCCCCCATGCAATATGGCTGACTTGGAAGTCACCTATACAATACAACCAGCACAATGTCCCCCATGCAATATGGCTGATTTGGAAGTCACCTATACAACACAACCAGCACAATGTCCCCCATGCAATATGGCTGACTTGGAAGTCACCTATACAAGACAACCAGCACAATATCCCAAATGCAATATGGCTGACTTGGAAGTCACCTATAGAACATGGCCACCAGCACAATGTCCCCCATGCAATATGGCTGACTTGGAAGTCACCTATACAACATGGCAACCAGCACAATGTCCCCCATGCAATATGGCTGACTTGGAAGTCACCTATGCAATACAACCAGCACAATGTCCCCCATGCAATATGGCTGACTTGGAAGTCACCTATACAACACAACCAGCACAATGTCCCCCATGCAATATGGCTGACTTGGAAGTCACCTATACAACACAACCAGCACAATGTCCCCAATGCAATATGGCTGACTTGGAAGTCACCTATAGAACATGGCAACCAGCACAATGTCCCCCAAGCAATATGGCTGACTTGGAAGTCACCTATACAACATGGCCACTAGCACAATGTCCCCCAAGAAATATGGGTCACTTGGAAGTCACCTATACAATACAACCAGCACAATGTCCCCCATGCAATATGGCTGACTTGGAAGTCACCTATACAATACAACCAGCACAATGTCCCCCATGCAATATGGCTGACTTGGAAGTCACCTATACAACACAACCAGCACAATGTCCCCCATGCAATATGGCTGACTTGGAAGTCACCTATACAACATGGCAACCAGCACAATGTCCCCCATGCAATATGGCTGATTTGGAAGTCACCTATACAAGAAACCAGCACAATGTCCCCCATGCAATGTGGCTGACTTGGAAGTCACCTATAGAACATGGCCACCAGCACAATGTCCCCCATGCAATATGGCTGACTTGGAAGTCACCTATACAACATGGCAACCAGCACAATGTCCCCCAAGCAATATGGCTCACTTGGAAGTCACCTATAGAACATGGCAACCAGCACAATGTCCCCCAAGCAATATGGCTGACTTGGAAGTCACCTATACAACATGGCAACCAGCACAATGTCCCCCATGCAACACGGCTGACTTGGAAGTCACCTATACAAGACAACCAGCACAATGTCCCCCATGCAATATGGCTGACTTGGAAGTCACCTATACAACACAACCAGCACAATGTCCCCCAAGCAATATGGCTCACTTGGAAGTCACCTATACAACATGGCAACCAGCACAATGTCCCCCATGCAATATGGCTGACTTGGAAGTCACCTATACAACTTGGCAACCAGCACAATGTCCCCCATGCAATATGGCTGACTTGGAAGTCACCTATACAAGACAACCAGCACAATGTCCCCCATGCAATATGGCTGACTTGGAAGTCACCTATAGGACATGGCAACCAGCACAATGTCCCCCAAGCAATATGGCTGACTTGGAAGTCACCTATACAAGACAACCAGCACAATGTCCCAAATGCAATATGGCTGACTTGGAAGTCACCTAGAGAACATGGCCACCAGCACAATGTCCCCCATGCAATATGGCTGACTTGGAAGTCACCTATACAACATGGCAACCAGCACAATGTCCCCCATGCAATATGGCTGATTTGGAAGTCACCTATACAATACAACCAGCACAATGTCCCCCAAGCAATATGGCTGACTTGGAAGTCACCTATACAAGACAACCAGCACAATGTCCCCCATGCAATATGGCTGACTTGGAAGTCACCTATACAATACAACCAGCACAATGTCCCCCATGCAATATGGCTGATTTGGAAGTCACCTATACAACACAACCAGCACAATGTCCCCCATGCAATATGGCTGACTTGGAAGTCACCTATACAAGACAACCAGCACAATGTCCCAAATGCAATATGGCTGACTTGGAAGTCACCTATAGAACATGGCCACCAGCACAATGTCCCCCATGCAATATGGCTGACTTGGAAGTCACCTATACAACATGGCAACCAGCACAATGTCCCCCATGCAATATGGCTGACTTGGAAGTCACCTATGCAATACAACCAGCACAATGTCCCCCATGCAATATGGCTGACTTGGAAGTCACCTATACAACACAACCAGCACAATGTCCCCCATGCAATATGGCTGACTTGGAAGTCACCTATACAACACAACCAGCACAATGTCCCCAATGCAATATGGCTGACTTGGAAGTCACCTATAGAACATGGCAACCAGCACAATGTCCCCCAAGCAATATGGCTGACTTGGAAGTCACCTATACAACATGGCCACTAGCACAATGTCCCCCAAGCAATATGGGTCACTTGGAAGTCACCTATACAATACAACCAGCACAATGTCCCCCATGCAATATGGCTGACTTGGAAGTCACCTATACAATACAACCAGCACAATGTCCCCCATGCAATATGGCTGACTTGGAAGTCACCTATACAACACAACCAGCACAATGTCCCCCATGCAATATGGCTGACTTGGAAGTCACCTATACAACATGGCAACCAGCACAATGTCCCCCATGCAATATGGCTGATTTGGAAGTCACCTATAGGACATGGCCACCAGCACAATGTCCCCCAAGCAATATGGCTGACTTGGAAGTCACCTATACAAGACAACCAGCACAATGTCCCCCATGCAATATGGCTGACTTGGAAGTCACCTATACAATACAACCAGCACAATGTCCCCCATGCAATATGGCTGATTTGGAAGTCACCTTTACAACATGGCCACCAGCACAATGTCCCCCATGCAATATGGCTGACTTGGAAGTCACCTATACAATACAACCAGCACAATGTCCCCCATGCAATATGGCTAACTTGGAAGTCACCTATACAATACAACCAGCACAATGTCCCAAATGCAATATGGCTGACTTGGAAGTCACCTATAGAACATGGCCACCAGCACAATGTCCCCCATGCAATATGGCTGACTTGGAAGTCACCTATACAATACAACCAGCACAATGTCCCCCATGCAATATGGCTGACTTGGAAGTCACCTATACAATACAACCAGCACAATGTCCCCCAAGCAATATGGCTGACTTGGAAGTCACCTATACAAGACAACCAGCACAATGTCCCCCATGCAATATGGCTGACTTGGAAGTCACCTATACAATACAACCAGCACAATGTCCCCCATGCAATATAGCTGATTTGGAAGTCACCTATACAACACAACCAGCACAATGTCCCCCATGCAATATGGCTGACTTGGAAGTCACCTATACAAGACAACCAGCACAATGTCCCAAATGCAATATGGCTGACTTGGAAGTCACCTATAGAACATGGCCACCAGCACAATGTCCACCATGCAATATGGCTGACTTGGAAGTCACCTATACAACATGGCAACCAGCACAATTTCCCCCATGCAATATGGCTGACTTGGAAGTCACCTATACAATACAACCAGCACAATGTCCCCCAAGCAATATGGCTGACTTGGAAGTCACCTATACAAGACAACCAGCACAATGTCCCCCATGCAATATGGCTGACTTGGAAGTCACCTATAGGACATGGCCACCAGCACAATGTCCCCCATGCAATATGGCTGACTTGGAAGTCACCTATACAATACAACCAGCACAATGTCCCCCATGCAATATGGCTGACTTGGAAGTCACCTATACAATACAACCAGCACAATGTCCCCCAAGCAATATGGCTGACTTGGAAGTCACCTATAGAACATGGCCACCAGCACAATGTCCCCCAAGCAATTTGGCTGACTTGGAAGTCACCTATAGAACATGGCAACCAGCACAATGTCCCCCACGCAATATGGCAGACTTGGAAGTCACCTATACAAGACAACCAGCACAATGTCCCCCATGCAATATGGCTGACTTGGAAGTCACCTATAGGACATGGCAACCAGCACAATGTCCCCCATGCAATATGGCTGACTTGGAAGTCACCTATAGAACATGGCCACCAGCACAATGTCCCCCAAGCCATATGGCTCACTTGGAAGTCACCTATACAATACAACCAGCACAATGTCCCCCATGCAATATGGCTGACTTGGAAGTCACCTATACAATACAACCAGCACAATGTCCCAAATGCAATATGGCTGACTTGGAAGTCACCTATAGAACATGGCCACCAGCACAATGTCCCCCATGCAATATGGCTGACTTGGAAGTCACCTATACAACATGGCAACCAGCACAATGTCCCCCATGCAATATGGCTGACTTGGAAGTCACCTATACAATACAACCAGCACAATGTCCCCCAAGCAATATGGCTGACTTGGAAGTCACCTATACAAGACAACCAGCACAATGTCCCCCATGCAATATGGCTGACTTGGAAGTCACCTATACAATAAAACCAGCACAATGTCCCCCATGCAATATGGCTGACTTGGAAGTCACCTATACAACATGGCAACCAGCACAATGTCCCCCATGCAATATGGCTGATTTGGAAGTCACCTATACAATACAACCAGCACAATGTCCCCCAAGCAATATGGCTGACTTGGAAGTCACCTATACAAGACAACCAGCACAATGTCCCCCATGCAATATGGCTGACTTGGAAGTCACCTATACAATACAACCAGCACAATGTCCCCCATGCAATATGGCTGATTTGGAAGTCACCTATACAACACAACCAGCACAATGTCCCCCATGCAATATGGCTGACTTGGAAGTCACCTATACAAGACAACCAGCACAATATCCCAAATGCAATATGGCTGACTTGGAAGTCACCTATAGAACATGGCCACCAGCACAATGTCCCCCATGCAATATGGCTGACTTGGAAGTCACCTATACAACATGGCAACCAGCACAATGTCCCCCATGCAATATGGCTGACTTGGAAGTCACCTATGCAATACAACCAGCACAATGTCCCCCATGCAATATGGCTGACTTGGAAGTCACCTATACAACACAACCAGCACAATGTCCCCCATGCAATATGGCTGACTTGGAAGTCACCTATACAACACAACCAGCACAATGTCCCCAATGCAATATGGCTGACTTGGAAGTCACCTATAGAACATGGCAACCAGCACAATGTCCCCCAAGCAATATGGCTGACTTGGAAGTCACCTATACAACATGGCCACTAGCACAATGTCCCCCAAGCAATATGGGTCACTTGGAAGTCACCTATACAATACAACCAGCACAATGTCCCCCATGCAATATGGCTGACTTGGAAGTCACCTATACAATACAACCAGCACAATGTCCCCCATGCAATATGGCTGACTTGGAAGTCACCTATACAACACAACCAGCACAATGTCCCCCATGCAATATGGCTGACTTGGAAGTCACCTATACAACATGGCAACCAGCACAATGTCCCCCATGCAATATGGCTGATTTGGAAGTCACCTATACAAGAAACCAGCACAATGTCCCCCATGCAATGTGGCTGACTTGGAAGTCACCTATAGAACATGGCCACCAGCACAATGTCCCCCATGCAATATGGCTGACTTGGAAGTCACCTATACAACATGGCAACCAGCACAATGTCCCCCAAGCAATATGGCTCACTTGGAAGTCACCTATAGAACATGGCAACCAGCACAATGTCCCCCAAGCAATATGGCTGACTTGGAAGTCACCTATACAACATGGCAACCAGCACAATGTCCCCCATGCAACACGGCTGACTTGGAAGTCACCTATACAAGACAACCAGCACAATGTCCCCCATGCAATATGGCTGACTTGGAAGTCACCTATACAACACAACCAGCACAATGTCCCCCAAGCAATATGGCTCACTTGGAAGTCACCTATACAACATGGCAACCAGCACAATGTCCCCCATGCAATATGGCTGACTTGGAAGTCACCTATACAACATGGCAACCAGCACAATGTCCCCCATGCAATATGGCTGACTTGGAAGTCACCTATACAAGACAACCAGCACAATGTCCCCCATGCAATATGGCTGACTTGGAAGTCACCTATAGGACATGGCAACCAGCACAATGTCCCCCAAGCAATATGGCTGACTTGGAAGTCACCTATACAAGACAACCAGCACAATGTCCCAAATGCAATATGGCTGACTTGGAAGTCACCTAGAGAACATGGCCACCAGCACAATGTCCCCCATGCAATATGGCTGACTTGGAAGTCACCTATACAACATGGCAACCAGCACAATGTCCCCCATGCAATATGGCTGATTTGGAAGTCACCTATACAATACAACCAGCACAATGTCCCCCAAGCAATATGGCTGACTTGGAAGTCACCTATACAAGACAACCAGCACAATGTCCCCCATGCAATATGGCTGACTTGGAAGTCACCTATACAATACAACCAGCACAATGTCCCCCATGCAATATGGCTGATTTGGAAGTCACCTATACAACACAACCAGCACAATGTCCCCCATGCAATATGGCTGACTTGGAAGTCACCTATACAAGACAACCAGCACAATGTCCCAAATGCAATATGGCTGACTTGGAAGTCACCTATAGAACATGGCCACCAGCACAATGTCCCCCATGCAATATGGCTGACTTGGAAGTCACCTATACAACATGGCAACCAGCACAATGTCCCCCATGCAATATGGCTGACTTGGAAGTCACCTATGCAATACAACCAGCACAATGTCCCCCATGCAATATGGCTGACTTGGAAGTCACCTATACAACACAACCAGCACAATGTCCCCCATGCAATATGGCTGACTTGGAAGTCACCTATACAACACAACCAGCACAATGTCCCCAATGCAATATGGCTGACTTGGAAGTCACCTATAGAACATGGCAACCAGCACAATGTCCCCCAAGCAATATGGCTGACTTGGAAGTCACCTATACAACATGGCCACTAGCACAATGTCCCCCAAGCAATATGGGTCACTTGGAAGTCACCTATACAATACAACCAGCACAATGTCCCCCATGCAATATGGCTGACTTGGAAGTCACCTATACAATACAACCAGCACAATGTCCCCCATGCAATATGGCTGACTTGGAAGTCACCTATACAACACAACCAGCACAATGTCCCCCATGCAATATGGCTGACTTGGAAGTCACCTATACAACATGGCAACCAGCACAATGTCCCCCATGCAATATGGCTGATTTGGAAGTCACCTATAGGACATGGCCACCAGCACAATGTCCCCCAAGCAATATGGCTGACTTGGAAGTCACCTATACAAGACAACCAGCACAATGTCCCCCATGCAATATGGCTGACTTGGAAGTCACCTATACAATACAACCAGCACAATGTCCCCCATGCAATATGGCTGATTTGGAAGTCACCTTTACAACATGGCCACCAGCACAATGTCCCCCATGCAATATGGCTGACTTGGAAGTCACCTATACAATACAACCAGCACAATGTCCCCCATGCAATATGGCTAACTTGGAAGTCACCTATACAATACAACCAGCACAATGTCCCAAATGCAATATGGCTGACTTGGAAGTCACCTATAGAACATGGCCACCAGCACAATGTCCCCCATGCAATATGGCTGACTTGGAAGTCACCTATACAACATGGCAACCAGCACAATGTCCCCCATGCAATATGGCTGACTTGGAAGTCACCTATACAATACAACCAGCACAATGTCCCCCAAGCAATATGGCTGACTTGGAAGTCACCTATACAAGACAACCAGCACAATGTCCCCCATGCAATATGGCTGACTTGGAAGTCACCTATACAATACAACCAGCACAATGTCCCCCATGCAATATAGCTGATTTGGAAGTCACCTATACAACACAACCAGCACAATGTCCCCCATGCAATATGGCTGACTTGGAAGTCACCTATACAAGACAACCAGCACAATGTCCCAAATGCAATATGGCTGACTTGGAAGTCACCTATAGAACATGGCCACCAGCACAATGTCCACCATGCAATATGGCTGACTTGGAAGTCACCTATACAACATGGCAACCAGCACAATTTCCCCCATGCAATATGGCTGACTTGGAAGTCACCTATACAATACAACCAGCACAATGTCCCCCAAGCAATATGGCTGACTTGGAAGTCACCTATACAAGACAACCAGCACAATGTCCCCCATGCAATATGGCTGACTTGGAAGTCACCTATAGGACATGGCCACCAGCACAATGTCCCCCATGCAATATGGCTGACTTGGAAGTCACCTATACAATACAACCAGCACAATGTCCCCCATGCAATATGGCTGACTTGGAAGTCACCTATACAATACAACCAGCACAATGTCCCCCAAGCAATATGGCTGACTTGGAAGTCACCTATAGAACATGGCCACCAGCACAATGTCCCCCAAGCAATTTGGCTGACTTGGAAGTCACCTATAGAACATGGCAACCAGCACAATGTCCCCCAAGCAATATGGCAGACTTGGAAGTCACCTATACAAGACAACCAGCACAATGTCCCCCATGCAATATGGCTGACTTGGAAGTCACCTATAGGACATGGCAACCAGCACAATGTCCCCCATGCAATATGGCTGACTTGGAAGTCACCTATAGAACATGGCCACCAGCACAATGTCCCCCAAGCCATATGGCTCACTTGGAAGTCACCTATACAATACAACCAGCACAATGTCCCCCATGCAATATGGCTGACTTGGAAGTCACCTATACAATACAACCAGCACAATGTCCCAAATGCAATATGGCTGACTTGGAAGTCACCTATAGAACATGGCCACCAGCACAATGTCCCCCATGCAATATGGCTGACTTGGAAGTCACCTATACAACATGGCAACCAGCACAATGTCCCCCATGCAATATGGCTGACTTGGAAGTCACCTATACAATACAACCAGCACAATGTCCCCCAAGCAATATGGCTGACTTGGAAGTCACCTATACAAGACAACCAGCACAATGTCCCCCATGCAATATGGCTGACTTGGAAGTCACCTATACAATAAAACCAGCACAATGTCCCCCAAGCAATATGGCTGACTTGGAAGTCACCTATACAATACAACCAGCACAATGTCCCCCATGCAAAATGGCTGATTTGGAAGTCACCTATACAACACAACCAGCACAATGTCCCCCATGCAATATGGCTGACTTGGAAGTCACCTATACAAGACAACCAGCACAATGTCCCAAATGCAATATGGCTGACTTGGAAGTCACCTATAGAACATGGCCACCAGCACAATGTCCACCATGCAATATGGCTGACTTGGAAGTCACCTATACAACATGGCAACCAGCACAATTTCCCCCATGCAATATGGCTGACTTGGAAGTCACCTATACAATACAACCAGCACAATGTCCCCCAAGCAATATGGCTGACTTGGAAGTCACCTATACAAGACAACCAGCACAATGTCCCCCATGCAATATGGCTGACTTGGAAGTCACCTATAGGACATGGCCACCAGCACAATGTCCCCCATGCAATATGGCTGACTTGGAAGTCACCTATACAATACAACCAGCACAATGTCCCCCATGCAATATGGCTGACTTGGAAGTCACCTATACAATACAACCAGCACAATGTCCCCCAAGCAATATGGCTGACTTGGAAGTCACCTATACAAGACAACCAGCACAATGTCCCCCATGCAATATGGCTGACTTGGAAGTCACCTATACAATACAACCAGCATAATGTCCCCCATGCAATATGGCTGACTTGGAAGTCACCTATACAATACAACCAGCACAATGTCCCCCATGCAATATGGCTGAATTGGAAGTCACCTATACAACACAACCAGCACAATGTCCCCCATGCAATATGGCTGACTTGGAAGTCACCTATACAAGACAACCAGCACAATGTCCCCCATGCAATATGGCTGACTTGGAAGTCACCTATAGAACATGGCAACCAGCACAATGTCCCCCAAGCAATATGGCTGACTTGGAAGTCACCTATACAACATGGCCACTAGCACAATGTCCCCCAAGCAATATGGGTCACTTGGAAGTCACCTATACAATACAACCAGCACAATGTCCCCCATGCAATATGGCTGACTTGGAAGTCACCTATACAATACAACCAGCACAATGTCCCCCATGCAATATGGCTGACTTGGAAGTCACCTATACAACACAACCAGCACAATGTCCCCCATGCAATATGGCTGACTTGGAAGTCACCTATACAACATGGCAACCAGCACAATGTCCCCCATGCAATATGGCTGATTTGGAAGTCACCTATACAAGAAACCAGCACAATGTCCCCCATGCAATGTGGCTGACTTGGAAGTCACCTATAGAACATGGCCACCAGCACAATGTCCCCCATGCAATATGGCTGACTTGGAAGTCACCTATACAACATGGCAACCAGCACAATGTCCCCCAAGCAATATGGCTCACTTGGAAGTCACCTATAGAACATGGCAACCAGCACAATGTCCCCCAAGCAATATGGCTGACTTGGAAGTCACCTATACAACATGGCAACCAGCACAATGTCCCCCATGCAACACGGCTGACTTGGAAGTCACCTATACAAGACAACCAGCACAATGTCCCCCATGCAATATGGCTGACTTGGAAGTCACCTATACAACACAACCAGCACAATGTCCCCCAAGCAATATGGCTCACTTGGAAGTCACCTATACAACATGGCAACCAGCACAATGTCCCCCATGCAATATGGCTGACTTGGAAGTCACCTATACAACATGGCAACCAGCACAATGTCCCCCATGCAATATGGCTGACTTGGAAGTCACCTATACAAGACAACCAGCACAATGTCCCCCATGCAATATGGCTGACTTGGAAGTCACCTATAGGACATGGCAACCAGCACAATGTCCCCCAAGCAATATGGCTGACTTGGAAGTCACCTATACAAGACAACCAGCACAATGTCCCAAATGCAATATGGCTGACTTGGAAGTCACCTAGAGAACATGGCCACCAGCACAATGTCCCCCATGCAATATGGCTGACTTGGAAGTCACCTATACAACATGGCAACCAGCACAATGTCCCCCATGCAATATGGCTGATTTGGAAGTCACCTATACAATACAACCAGCACAATGTCCCCCAAGCAATATGGCTGACTTGGAAGTCACCTATACAAGACAACCAGCACAATGTCCCCCATGCAATATGGCTGACTTGGAAGTCACCTATACAATACAACCAGCACAATGTCCCCCATGCAATATGGCTGATTTGGAAGTCACCTATACAACACAACCAGCACAATGTCCCCCATGCAATATGGCTGACTTGGAAGTCACCTATACAAGACAACCAGCACAATGTCCCAAATGCAATATGGCTGACTTGGAAGTCACCTATAGAACATGGCCACCAGCACAATGTCCCCCATGCAATATGGCTGACTTGGAAGTCACCTATACAACATGGCAACCAGCACAATGTCCCCCATGCAATATGGCTGACTTGGAAGTCACCTATGCAATACAACCAGCACAATGTCCCCCATGCAATATGGCTGACTTGGAAGTCACCTATACAACACAACGAGCACAATGTCCCCCATGCAATATGGCTGACTTGGAAGTCACCTATACAACACAACCAGCACAATGTCCCCAATGCAATATGGCTGACTTGGAAGTCACCTATAGAACATGGCAACCAGCACAATGTCCCCCAAGCAATATGGCTGACTTGGAAGTCACCTATACAACATGGCCACTAGCACAATGTCCCCCAAGCAATATGGGTCACTTGGAAGTCACCTATACAATACAACCAGCACAATGTCCCCCATGCAATATGGCTGACTTGGAAGTCACCTATACAATACAACCAGCACAATGTCCCCCATGCAATATGGCTGACTTGGAAGTCACCTATACAACACAACCAGCACAATGTCCCCCATGCAATATGGCTGACTTGGAAGTCACCTATACAACATGGCAACCAGCACAATGTCCCCCATGCAATATGGCTGATTTGGAAGTCACCTATAGGACATGGCCACCAGCACAATGTCCCCCAAGCAATATGGCTGACTTGGAAGTCACCTATACAAGACAACCAGCACAATGTCCCCCATGCAATATGGCTGACTTGGAAGTCACCTATACAATACAACCAGCACAATGTCCCCCATGCAATATGGCTGATTTGGAAGTCACCTTTACAACATGGCCACCAGCACAATGTCCCCCATGCAATATGGCTGACTTGGAAGTCACCTATACAATACAACCAGCACAATGTCCCCCATGCAATATGGCTAACTTGGAAGTCACCTATACAATACAACCAGCACAATGTCCCAAATGCAATATGGCTGACTTGGAAGTCACCTATAGAACATGGCCACCAGCACAATGTCCCCCATGCAATATGGCTGACTTGGAAGTCACCTATACAACATGGCAACCAGCACAATGTCCCCCATGCAATATGGCTGACTTGGAAGTCACCTATACAATACAACCAGCACAATGTCCCCCAAGCAATATGGCTGACTTGGAAGTCACCTATACAAGACAACCAGCACAATGTCCCCCATGCAATATGGCTGACTTGGAAGTCACCTATACAATACAACCAGCACAATGTCCCCCATGAAATATAGCTGATTTGGAAGTCACCTATACAACACAACCAGCACAATGTCCCCCATGCAATATGGCTGACTTGGAAGTCACCTATACAAGACAACCAGCACAATGTCCCAAATGCAATATGGCTGACTTGGAAGTCACCTATAGAACATGGCCACCAGCACAATGTCCACCATGCAATATGGCTGACTTGGAAGTCACCTATACAACATGGCAACCAGCACAATTTCCCCCATGCAATATGGCTGACTTGGAAGTCACCTATACAATACAACCAGCACAATGTCCCCCAAGCAATATGGCTGACTTGGAAGTCACCTATACAAGACAACCAGCACAATGTCCCCCATGCAATATGGCTGACTTGGAAGTCACCTATAGGACATGGCCACCAGCACAATGTCCCCCATGCAATATGGCTGACTTGGAAGTCACCTATACAATACAACCAGCACAATGTCCCCCATGCAATATGGCTGACTTGGAAGTCACCTATACAATACAACCAGCACAATGTCCCCCAAGCAATATGGCTGACTTGGAAGTCACCTATAGAACATGGCCACCAGCACAATGTCCCCCAAGCAATTTGGCTGACTTGGAAGTCACCTATAGAACATGGCAACCAGCACAATGTCCCCCAAGCAATATGGCAGACTTGGAAGTCACCTATACAAGACAACCAGCACAATGTCCCCCATGCAATATGGCTGACTTGGAAGTCACCTATAGGACATGGCAACCAGCACAATGTCCCCCATGCAATATGGCTGACTTGGAAGTCACCTATAGAACATGGCCACCAGCACAATGTCCCCCAAGCCATATGGCTCACTTGGAAGTCACCTATACAATACAACCAGCACAATGTCCCCCATGCAATATGGCTGACTTGGAAGTCACCTATACAATACAACCAGCACAATGTCCCAAATGCAATATGGCTGACTTGGAAGTCACCTATAGAACATGGCCACCAGCACAATGTCCCCCATGCAATATGGCTGACTTGGAAGTCACCTATACAACATGGCAACCAGCACAATGTCCCCCATGCAATATGGCTGACTTGGAAGTCACCTATACAATACAACCAGCACAATGTCCCCCAAGCAATATGGCTGACTTGGAAGTCACCTATACAAGACAACCAGCACAATGTCCCCCATGCAATATGGCTGACTTGGAAGTCACCTATACAATAAAACCAGCACAATGTCCCCCAAGCAATATGGCTGACTTGGAAGTCACCTATACAATACAACCAGCACAATGTCCCCCATGCAAAATGGCTGATTTGGAAGTCACCTATACAACACAACCAGCACAATGTCCCCCATGCAATATGGCTGACTTGGAAGTCACCTATACAAGACAACCAGCACAATGTCCCAAATGCAATATGGCTGACTTGGAAGTCACCTATAGAACATGGCCACCAGCACAATGTCCACCATGCAATATGGCTGACTTGGAAGTCACCTATACAACATGGCAACCAGCACAATTTCCCCCATGCAATATGGCTGACTTGGAAGTCACCTATACAATACAACCAGCACAATGTCCCCCAAGCAATATGGCTGACTTGGAAGTCACCTATACAAGACAACCAGCACAATGTCCCCCATGCAATATGGCTGACTTGGAAGTCACCTATAGGACATGGCCACCAGCACAATGTCCCCCATGCAATATGGCTGACTTGGAAGTCACCTATACAATACAACCAGCACAATGTCCCCCATGCAATATGGCTGACTTGGAAGTCACCTATACAATACAACCAGCACAATGTCCCCCAAGCAATATGGCTGACTTGGAAGTCACCTATACAAGACAACCAGCACAATGTCCCCCATGCAATATGGCTGACTTGGAAGTCACCTATACAATACAACCAGCATAATGTCCCCCATGCAATATGGCTGACTTGGAAGTCACCTATACAATACAACCAGCACAATGTCCCCCATGCAATATGGCTGAATTGGAAGTCACCTATACAACACAACCAGCACAATGTCCCCCATGCAATATGGCTGACTTGGAAGTCACCTATACAAGACAACCAGCACAATGTCCCCCATGCAATATGGCTGACTTGGAAGTCACCTATAGAACATGGCCACCAGCACAATGTCCCCCATGCAATATGGCTGACTTGGAAGTCACCTATACAACATGGCAACCAGCACAATGTCCCCCAAGCAATATGGCTGACTTGGAAGTCACCTATACAACATGGCAACCAGCACAATGTCTACCAAGCAATATGGCTGACTTGGAAGTCACCTATAGAACATGGCAACCAGCACAATGTCCCCCAAGCAATGTGGCTTACTTAAAAGTCACCTATACAAGACAACCAGCACAATTTCCCCCATGCAATATGGCTGACTTGGAAGTCACCTATAGGACATGGCAACCAGCACAATGTCCCCCATGCAATATGGCTGACTTGTAAGTCACCTATACAACATGGCAACCAGCACAATGTCCCCCATGCAATATGGCTGACTTGGAAGTCACCTATACAACATGGCAACCAGCACAATGTCCCCCATGCAATATGGCTGACTTGGAAGTCACCTTTACAACATGGCCACCAGCACAATGTCCCCCATGCAACACGGCTGACTTGGAAGTCACCTATACAAGACAACCAGCACAATGTCCCCCATGCAATATGGTTGACTTGGAAGTCACCTATACTACACAACCAGCACAATGTCCCCCAAGCAATATGGCTCACTTGGAAGTCACCTATACAACATGGCAACCAGCACAATGTCCCCCATGCAATATGGCTGACTTGGAAGTCACCTATTGGACATGGCAACCAGCACAATGTCCCCCATGCAATATGGCTGACTTGGAAGTCACCTATAGAACATGGCCACCAGCACAATGTCCCCCAAGCAATATGGCTCACTTGGAAGTCACCTATACAATACAACCAGCACAATGTCCCCCATGCAATATGGCTGACTTGGAAGTCACCTATACAATACAACCAGCACAATGTCCCCCATGCAATATGGCTGACTTGGAAGTCACCTATACAACACAACCAGCACAATGTCCCCCATGCAATATGGCTGACTTGGAAGTCACCTATACAACACAACCAGCACAATGTCCCCCATGCAATATGGCTCACTTGGAAGTCACCTATACAACATGGCATCCAGCACAATGTCCCCCATGCAATATGGCTGACTTGGAAGTCACCTATACAACATGGCAACCAGCACAATGTCCCCCATGCAATATGGCTGACTTGGAAGTCACCTATACAACATGGCAACCAGCACAATGTCCCCCATGCAATATGGCTGACTTGGAAGTCACCTATACAAGAAACCAGCACAATGTCCCCCATGCAATGTGGCTGACTTGGAAGTCACCTATAGAACATGGCCACCAGCACAATGTCCCCCATGCAATATGGCTGACTTGGAAGTCACCTATACAACATGGCAACCAGCACAATGTCCCCCAAGCAATATGGCTCACTTGGAAGTCACCTATAGAACATGGCAACCAGCACAATGTCCCCCAAGCAATATGGCTGACTTGGAAGTCACCTATACAACATGGCAACCAGCACAATGTCCCCCATGCAACACGGCTGACTTGGAAGTCACCTATACAAGACAACCAGCACAATGTCCCCCATGCAATATGGCTGACTTGGAAGTCACCTATACAACACAACCAGCACAATGTCCCCCAAGCAATATGGCTCACTTGGAAGTCACCTATACAACATGGCAACCAGCACAATGTCCCCCATGCAATATGGCTGACTTGGAAGTCACCTATACAACATGGCAACCAGCACAATGTCCCCCATGCAATATGGCTGACTTGGAAGTCACCTATACAAGACAACCAGCACAATGTCCCCCATGCAATATGGCTGACTTGGAAGTCACCTATAGGACATGGCAACCAGCACAATGTCCCCCAAGCAATATGGCTGACTTGGAAGTCACCTATACAAGACAACCAGCACAATGTCCCAAATGCAATATAGCTGACTTGGAAGTCACCTAGAGAACATGGCCACCAGCACAATGTCCCCCATGCAATATGGCTGACTTGGAAGTCACCTATACAACATGGCAACCAGCACAATGTCCCCCATGCAATATGGCTGATTTGGAAGTCACCTATACAATACAACCAGCACAATGTCCCCCAAGCAATATGGCTGACTTGGAAGTCACCTATACAAGACAACCAGCACAATGTCCCCCATGCAATATGGCTGACTTGGAAGTCACCTATACAATACAACCAGCACAATGTCCCCCATGCAATATGGCTGATTTGGAAGTCACCTATACAACACAACCAGCACAATGTCCCCCATGCAATATGGCTGACTTGGAAGTCACCTATACAAGACAACCAGCACAATGTCCCAAATGCAATATGGCTGACTTGGAAGTCACCTATAGAACATGGCCACCAGCACAATGTCCCCCATGCAATATGGCTGACTTGGAAGTCACCTATACAACATGGCAACCAGCACAATGTCCCCCATGCAATATGGCTGACTTGGAAGTCACCTATGCAATACAACCAGCACAATGTCCCCCATGCAATATGGCTGACTTGGAAGTCACCTATACAACACAACCAGCACAATGTCCCCCATGCAATATGGCTGACTTGGAAGTCACCTATACAACACAACCAGCACAATGTCCCCAATGCAATATGGCTGACTTGGAAGTCACCTATAGAACATGGCAACCAGCACAATGTCCCCCAAGCAATATGGCTGACTTGGAAGTCACCTATACAACATGGCCACTAGCACAATGTCCCCCAAGCAATATGGGTCACTTGGAAGTCACCTATACAATACAACCAGCACAATGTCCCCCATGCAATATGGCTGACTTGGAAGTCACCTATACAATACAACCAGCACAATGTCCCCCATGCAATATGGCTGACTTGGAAGTCACCTATACAACACAACCAGCACAATGTCCCCCATGCAATATGGCTGACTTGGAAGTCACCTATACAACATGGCAACCAGCACAATGTCCCCCATGCAATATGGCTGATTTGGAAGTCACCTATAGGACATGGCCACCAGCACAATGTCCCCCATGCAATATGGCTGACTTGGAAGTCACCTATAGAACATGGCCACCAGCACAATGTCCCCCATGCAATATGGCTGACTTGGAAGTCACCTATACAACATGGCAACCAGCACAATGTCCCCCAAGCAATATGGCTCACTTGGAAGTCACCTATAGAACATGGCAACCAGCACAATGTCCCCCAAGCAATATGGCTGACTTGGAAGTCACCTATACAACATGGCAACCAGCACAATGTCCCCCATGCAACACGGCTGACTTGGAAGTCACCTATACAAGACAACCAGCACAATGTCCCCCATGCAATATGGCTGACTTGGAAGTCACCTATACAACACAACCAGCACAATGTCCCCCAAGCAATATGGCTCACTTGGAAGTCACCTATACAACATGGCAACCAGCACAATGTCCCCCATGCAATATGGCTGACTTGGAAGTCACCTATACAACATGGCAACCAGCACAATGTCCCCCATGCAATATGGCTGACTTGGAAGTCACCTATACAAGACAACCAGCACAATGTCCCCCATGCAATATGGCTGACTTGGAAGTCACCTATAGGACATGGCAACCAGCACAATGTCCCCCAAGCAATATGGCTGACTTGGAAGTCACCTATACAAGACAACCAGCACAATGTCCCAAATGCAATATAGCTGACTTGGAAGTCACCTAGAGAACATGGCCACCAGCACAATGTCCCCCATGCAATATGGCTGACTTGGAAGTCACCTATACAACATGGCAACCAGCACAATGTCCCCCATGCAATATGGCTGATTTGGAAGTCACCTATACAATACAACCAGCACAATGTCCCCCAAGCAATATGGCTGACTTGGAAGTCACCTATACAAGACAACCAGCACAATGTCCCCCATGCAATATGGCTGACTTGGAAGTCACCTATACAATACAACCAGCACAATGTCCCCCATGCAATATGGCTGATTTGGAAGTCACCTATACAACACAACCAGCACAATGTCCCCCATGCAATATGGCTGACTTGGAAGTCACCTATACAAGACAACCAGCACAATGTCCCAAATGCAATATGGCTGACTTGGAAGTCACCTATAGAACATGGCCACCAGCACAATGTCCCCCATGCAATATGGCTGACTTGGAAGTCACCTATACAACATGGCAACCAGCACAATGTCCCCCATGCAATATGGCTGACTTGGAAGTCACCTATGCAATACAACCAGCACAATGTCCCCCATGCAATATGGCTGACTTGGAAGTCACCTATACAACACAACCAGCACAATGTCCCCCATGCAATATGGCTGACTTGGAAGTCACCTATACAACACAACCAGCACAATGTCCCCAATGCAATATGGCTGACTTGGAAGTCACCTATAGAACATGGCAACCAGCACAATGTCCCCCAAGCAATATGGCTGACTTGGAAGTCACCTATACAACATGGCCACTAGCACAATGTCCCCCAAGCAATATGGGTCACTTGGAAGTCACCTATACAATACAACCAGCACAATGTCCCCCATGCAATATGGCTGACTTGGAAGTCACCTATACAATACAACCAGCACAATGTCCCCCATGCAATATGGCTGACTTGGAAGTCACCTATACAACACAACCAGCACAATGTCCCCCATGCAATATGGCTGACTTGGAAGTCACCTATACAACATGGCAACCAGCACAATGTCCCCCATGCAATATGGCTGATTTGGAAGTCACCTATAGGACATGGCCACCAGCACAATGTCCCCCAAGCAATATGGCTGACTTGGAAGTCACCTATACAAGACAACCAGCACAATGTCCCCCATGCAATATGGCTGACTTTGAAGTCACCTATACAATACAACCAGCACAATGTCCCCCATGCAATATGGCTGATTTGGAAGTCACCTTTACAACATGGCCACCAGCACAATGTCCCCCATGCAATATGGCTGACTTGGAAGTCACCTATACAATACAACCAGCACAATGTCCCCCATGCAATATGGCTAACTTGGAAGTCACCTATACAATACAACCAGCACAATGTCCCAAATGCAATATGGCTGACTTGGAAGTCACCTATAGAACATGGCCACCAGCACAATGTCCCCCATGCAATATGGCTGACTTGGAAGTCACCTATACAACATGGCAACCAGCACAATGTCCCCCATGCAATATGGCTGACTTGGAAGTCACCTATACAATACAACCAGCACAATGTCCCCCAAGCAATATGGCTGACTTGGAAGTCACCTATACAAGACAACCAGCACAATGTCCCCCATGCAATATGGCTGACTTGGAAGTCACCTATACAATACAACCAGCACAATGTCCCCCATGCAATATGGCTGATTTGGAAGTCACCTATACAACACAACCAGCACAATGTCCCCCATGCAATATGGCTGACTTGGAAGTCACCTATACAAGACAACCAGCACAATGTCCCAAATGCAATATGGCTGACTTGGAAGTCACCTATAGAACATGGCCACCAGCACAATGTCCACCATGCAATATGGCTGACTTGGAAGTCACCTATACAACATGGCAACCAGCACAATTTCCCCCATGCAATATGGCTGACTTGGAAGTCACCTATACAATACAACCAGCACAATGTCCCCCATGCAATATGGCTGACTTGAAAGTCACCTATAGGACATGGCAACCAGCACAATGTCCCCCAAGCAATATGGCTGACTTGGAAGTCACCTATACAAGACAACCAGCACAATGTCCCAAATGCAATATGGCTGACTTGGAAGTCACCTAGAGAACATGGCCACCAGCACAATGTCCCCCATGCAATATGGCTGACTTGGAAGTCACCTATACAACATGGCAACCAGCATAATGTCCCCCATGCAATATGGCTGATTTGGAAGTCACCTATACAATACAACCAGCACAATGTCCCCCAAGCAATATGGCTGACTTGGAAGTCACCTATACAAGACAACCAGCACAATGTCCCCCATGCAATATGGCTGACTTGGAAGTCACCTATACAATACAACCAGCACAATGTCCCCCATGCAATATGGCTGATTTGGAAGTCACCTATACAACACAACCAGCACAATGTCCCCCATGCAATATGGCTGACTTGGAAGTCACCTATACAACATGGCAACCAGCACAATGTCCCCCATGCAATATGGCTGACTTGGAAGTCACCTATGCAATACAACCAGCACAATGTCCCCCATGCAATATGGCTGACTTGGAAGTCACCTATACAACACAACCAGCACAATGTCCCCCATGCAATATGGCTGACTTGGAAGTCACCTATACAACACAACCAGCACAATGTCCCAAATGCAATATGGCTGACTTGGAAGTCACCTATAGAACATGGCCACCAGCACAATGTCCACCATGCAATATGGCTGACTTGGAAGTCACCTATACAACATGGCAACCAGCACAATTTCCCCCATGCAATATGGCTGACTTGGAAGTCACCTATACAATACAACCAGCACAATGTCCCCCATGCAATATGGCTGACTTGGAAGTCACCTATAGGACATGGCAACCAGCACAATGTCCCCCAAGCAATATGGCTGACTTGGAAGTCACCTATACAAGACAACCAGCACAATGTCCCAAATGCAATATGGCTGACTTGGAAGTCACCTAGAGAACATGGCCACCAGCACAATGTCCCCCATGCAATATGGCTGACTTGGAAGTCACCTATACAACATGGCAACCAGCACAATGTCCCCCATGCAATATGGCTGATTTGGAAGTCACCTATACAATACAACCAGCACAATGTCCCCCAAGCAATATGGCTGACTTGGAAGTCACCTATACAAGACAACCAGCACAATGTCCCCCATGCAATATGGCTGACTTGGAAGTCACCTATACAATACAACCAGCACAATGTCCCCCATGCAATATGGCTGATTTGGAAGTCACCTATACAACACAACCAGCACAATGTCCCCCATGCAATATGGCTGACTTGGAAGTCACCTATACAACATGGCAACCAGCACAATGTCCCCCATGCAATATGGCTGACTTGGAAGTCACCTATGCAATACAACCAGCACAATGTCCCCCATGCAATATGGCTGACTTGGAAGTCACCTATACAACACAACCAGCACAATGTCCCCCATGCAATATGGCTGACTTGGAAGTCACCTATACAACACAACCAGCACAATGTCCCCAATGCAATATGGCTGACTTGGAAGTCACCTATAGAACATGGCAACCAGCACAATGTCCCCCAAGCAATATGGCTGACTTGGAAGTCACCTATACAACATGGCCACTAGCACAATGTCCCCCAAGCAATATGGGTCACTTGGAAGTCACCTATACAATACAACCAGCACAATGTCCCCCATGCAATATGGCTGACTTGGAAGTCACCTATACAATACAACCAGCACAATGTCCCCCATGCAATATGGCTGACTTGGAAGTCACCTATACAACACAACCAGCACAATGTCCCCCATGCAATATGGCTGACTTGGAAGTCACCTATACAATACAACCAGCACAATGTCCCCCATGCAATATGGCTGATTTGGAAGTCACCTATACAACACAACCAGCACAATGTCCCCCATGCAATATGGCTGACTTGGAAGTCACCTATACAAGACAACCAGCACAATGTCCCAAATGCAATATGGCTGACTTGGAAGTCACCTATAGAACATGGCCACCAGCACAATGTCCACCATGCAATATGGCTGACTTGGAAGTCACCTATACAACATGGCAACCAGCACAATTTCCCCCATGCAATATGGCTGACTTGGAAGTCACCTATACAATACAACCAGCACAATGTCCCCCATGCAAAATGGCTGACTTGGAAGTCACCTATAGGACATGGCAACCAGCACAATGTCCCCCAAGCAATATGGCTGACTTGGAAGTCACCTATACAAGACAACCAGCACAATGTCCCAAATGCAATATGGCTGACTTGGAAGTCACCTAGAGAACATGGCCACCAGCACAATGTCCCCCATGCAATATGGCTGACTTGGAAGTCACCTATACAACATGGCAACCAGCACAATGTCCCCCATGCAATATGGCTGATTTGGAAGTCACCTATACAATACAACCAGCACAATGTCCCCCAAGCAATATGGCTGACTTGGAAGTCACCTATACAAGACAACCAGCACAATGTCCCCCATGCAATATGGCTGACTTGGAAGTCACCTATACAATACAACCAGCACAATGTCCCCCATGCAATATGGCTGATTTGGAAGTCACCTATACAACACAACCAGCACAATGTCCCCCATGCAATATGGCTGACTTGGAAGTCACCTATACAACATGGCAACCAGCACAATGTCCCCCATGCAATATGGCTGACTTGGAAGTCACCTATGCAATACAACCAGCACAATGTCCCCCATGCAATATGGCTGACTTGGAAGTCACCTATACAACACAACCAGCACAATGTCCCCCATGCAATATGGCTGACTTGGAAGTCACCTATACAACACAACCAGCACAATGTCCCAAATGCAATATGGCTGACTTGGAAGTCACCTATAGAACATGGCCACCAGCACAATGTCCACCATGCAATATGGCTGACTTGGAAGTCACCTATACAACATGGCAACCAGCACAATTTCCCCCATGCAATATGGCTGACTTGGAAGTCACCTATACAATACAACCAGCACAATGTCCCCCATGCAATATGGCTGACTTGGAAGTCACCTATAGGACATGGCTACCAGCACAATGTCCCCCAAGCAATATGGCTGACTTGGAAGTCACCTATACAAGACAACCAGCACAATGTCCCAAATGCAATATGGCTGACTTGGAAGTCACCTAGAGAACATGGCCACCAGCACAATGTCCCCCATGCAATATGGCTGACTTCGAAGTCACCTATACAACATGGCAACCAGCACAATGTCCCCCATGCAATATGGCTGATTTGGAAGTCACCTATACAATACAACCAGCACAATGTCCCCCAAGCAATATGGCTGACTTGGAAGTCACCTATACAAGACAACCAGCACAATGTCCCCCATGCAATATGGCTGACTTGGAAGTCACCTATACAATACAACCAGCACATGGTCCCCCATGCAATATGGCTGATTTGGAAGTCACCTATACAACACAACCAGCACAATGTCCCCCATGCAATATGGCTGACTTGGAAGTCACCTATACAACATGGCAACCAGCACAATGTCCCCCATGCAATATGGCTGACTTGGAAGTCACCTATGCAATACAACCAGCACAATGTCCCCCATGCAATATGGCTGACTTGGAAGTCACCTATACAACACAACCAGCACAATGTCCCCCATGCAATATGGCTGACTTGGAAGTCACCTATACAACACAACCAGCACAATGTCCCCAATGCAATATGGCTGACTTGGAAGTCACCTATAGAACATGGCAACCAGCACAATGTCCCCCAAGCAATATGGCTGACTTGGAAGTCACCTATACAACATGGCCACTAGCACAATGTCCCCCAAGCAATATGGGTCACTTGGAAGTCACCTATACAATACAACCAGCACAATGTCCCCCATGCAATATGGCTGACTTGGAAGTCACCTATACAATACAACCAGCACAATGTCCCCCATGCAATATGGCTGACTTGGAAGTCACCTATACAACACAACCAGCACAATGTCCCCCATGCAATATGGCTGACTTGGAAGTCACCTATACAACATGGCAAACAGCACAATGTCCCCCATGCAATATGGCTGATTTGGAAGTCACCTATAGGACATGGCCACCAGCACAATGTCCCCCAAGCAATATGGCTGACTTGGAAGTCACCTATACAAGACAACCAGCACAATGTCCCCCATGCAATATGGCTGACTTGGAAGTCACCTATACAATACAACCAGCACAATGTCCCCCATGCAATATGGCTGATTTGGAAGTCACCTTTACAACATGGCCACCAGCACAATGTCCCCCATGCAATATGGCTGACTTGGAAGTCACCTATACAATACAACCAGCACAATGTCCCCCATGCAATATGGCTAACTTGGAAGTCACCTATACAATACAACCAGCACAATGTCCCAAATGCAATATGGCTGACTTGGAAGTCACCTATAGAACATGGCCACCAGCACAATGTCCCCCATGCAATATGGCTGACTTGGAAGTCACCTATACAACATGGCAACCAGCACAATGTCCCCCATGCAATATGGCTGACTTGGAAGTCACCTATACAATACAACCAGCACAATGTCCCCCAAGCAATATGGCTGACTTGGAAGTCACCTATACAAGACAACCAGCACAATGTCCCCCATGCAATATGGCTGACTTGGAAGTCACCTATACAATACAACCAGCACAATGTCCCCCATGCAATATGGCTGATTTGGAAGTCACCTATACAACACAACCAGCACAATGTCCCCCATGCAATATGGCTGACTTGGAAGTCACCTATACAAGACAACCAGCACAATGTCCCAAATGCAATATGGCTGACTTGGAAGTCACCTATAGAACATGGCCACCAGCACAATGTCCACCATGCAATATGGCTGACTTGGAAGTCACCTATACAACATGGCAACCAGCACAATTTCCCCCATGCAATATGGCTGACTTGGAAGTCACCTATACAATACAAACAGCACAATGTCCCCCAAGCAATATGGCTGACTTGGAAGTCACCTATACAAGACAACCAGCACAATGTCCCCCATGCAATATGGCTGACTTGGAAGTCACCTATACAATACAACCAGCACAATGTCCCCCATGCAATATGGCTGACTTGGAAGTCACCTATACAATACAACCAGCACAATGTCCCCCAAGCAATATGGCTGACTTGGAAGTCACCTATAGAACATGGCCACCAGCACAATGTCCCCCAAGCAATATGGCTGACTTGGAAGTCACCTATAGAACATGGCAACCAGCACAATGTCCCCCAAGCAATATGGCAGACTTGGAAGTCACCTATACAAGACAACCAGCACAATGTCCCCCATGCAATATGGCTGACTTGGAAGTCACCTATAGGACATGGCAACCAGCACAATGTCCCCCATGCAATATGGCTGACTTGGAAGTCACCTATAGAACATGGCCACCAGCACAATGTCCCCCAAGCCATATGGCTCACTTGGAAGTCACCTATACAATACAACCAGCACAATGTCCCCCATGCAATATGGCTGACTTGGAAGTCACCTATACAATACAACCAGCACAATGTCCCAAATACAATATGGCTGACTTGGAAGTCACCTATAGAACATGGCCACCAGCACAATGTCCCCCATGCAATATGGCTGACTTGGAAGTCACCTATACAACATGGCAACCAGCACAATGTCCCCCATGCAATATGGCTGACTTGGAAGTCACCTATACAATACAACCAGCACAATGTCCCCCAAGCAATATGGCTGACTTGGAAGTCACCTATACAAGACAACCAGCACAATGTCCCCCATGCAATATGGCTGACTTGGAAGTCACCTATACAATACAACCAGCACAATGTCCCCCAAGCAATATGGCTGACTTGGAAGTCACCTATACAATACAACCAGCACAATGTCCCCCATGCAATATGGCTGATTTGGAAGTCACCTATACAACACAACCAGCACAATGTCCCCCATGCAATATGGCTGACTTGGAAGTCACCTATACAAGACAACCAGCACAATGTCCCAAATGCAATATGGCTGACTTGGAAGTCACCTATAGAACATGGCCACCAGCACAATGTCCACCATGCAATATGGCTGACTTGGAAGTCACCTATACAACATGGCAACCAGCACAATTTCCCCCATGCAATATGGCTGACTTGGAAGTCACCTATACAATACAACCAGCACAATGTCCCCCAAGCAATATGGCTGACTTGGAAGTCACCTATACAAGACAACCAGCACAATGTCCCCCATGCAATATGGCTGACTTGGAAGTCACCTATAGGACATGGCCACCAGCACAATGTCCCCCATGCAATATGGCTGACTTGGAAGTCACCTATACAATACAACCAGCACAATGTCCCCCATGCAATATGGCTGACTTGGAAGTCACCTATACAATACAACCAGCACAATGTCCCCCAAGCAATATGGCTGACTTGGAAGTCACCTATAGAACATGGCCACCAGCACAATGTCCCCCAAGCAATATGGCTGACTTGGAAGTCACCTATAGAACATGGCAACCAGCACAATGTCCCTCAAGCAATATGGCTGACTTGGAAGTCACCTATACAAGACAACCAGCACAATGTCCCCCATGCAATATGGCTGACTTGGAAGTCACATATAGGACATGGCAACCAGCACAATGTCCCCCATGCAATATGGCTGACTTGGAAGTCACCTATAGAACATGGCCACCAGCACAATGTCCCCCAAGCCATATGGCTCACTTGGAAGTCACCTATACAATACAACCAGCACAATGTCCCCCATGCAATATGGCTGACTTGGAAGTCACCTATACAATACAACCAGCACAATGTCCCAAATGCAATATGGCTGACTTGGAAGTCACCTATAGAACATGGCTACCAGCACAATGTCCCCCATGCAATATGGCTGACTTGGAAGTCACCTATACAACATGGCAACCAGCACAATGTCCCCCATGCAATATGGCTGACTTGGAAGTCACCTATACAATACAACCAGCACAATGTCCCCCATGCAATATGGCTGACTTGGAAGTCACCTATACAATACAACCAGCACAATGTCCCCCATGCAATATGGCTGAATTGTAAGTCACCTATACAACACAACCAGCACAATGTCCCCCATGCAATATGGCTGACTTGGAAGTCACCTATACAAGACAACCAGCACAATGTCCCCCATGCAATATGGCTGACTTGGAAGTCACCTATAGAACATGGCCACCAGCACAATGTCCCCCATGCAATATGGCTGACTTGGAAGTCACCTATACAACATGGCAACCAGCACAATGTCCCCCATGCAATATGGCTGACTTGGAAGTCACCTATACAATACAACCAGCACAATGTCCCCCAAGCAATATGGCTGACTTGGAAGTCACCTATACAAGACAACCAGCACAATGTCCCCCATGCAATATGGCTGACTTGGAAGTCACCTATACAATACAACCAGCACAATGTCCCCCAAGCAATATGGCTGACTTGGAAGTCACCTATACAATACAACCAGCACAATGTCCCCCATGCAATATGGCTGATTTGGAAGTCACCTATACAACACAACCAGCACAATGTCCCCCATGCAATATGGCTGACTTGGAAGTCACCTATACAAGACAACCAGCACAATGTCCCAAATGCAATATGGCTGACTTGGAAGTCACCTATAGAACATGGCCACCAGCACAATGTCCACCATGCAATATGGCTGACTTGGAAGTCACCTATACAACATGGCAACCAGCACAATTTCCCCCATGCAATATGGCTGACTTGGAAGTCACCTATACAATACAACCAGCACAATGTCCCCCAAGCAAAATGGCTGACTTGGAAGTCACCTATACAAGACAACCAGCACAATGTCCCCCATGCAATATGGCTGACTTGGAAGTCACCTATAGGACATGGCCACCAGCACAATGTCCCCCATGCAATATGGCTGACTTGGAAGTCACCTATACAATACAACCAGCACAATGTCCCCCATGCAATATGGCTGACTTGGAAGTCACCTATAGGACATGGCAACCAGCACAATGTCCCCCATGCAATATGGCTGACTTGGAAGTCACCTATAGAACATGGCCACCAGCACAATGTCCCCCAAGCCATATGGCTCACTTGGAAGTCACCTATACAATACAACCAGCACAATGTCCCCCATGCAATATGGCTGACTTGGAAGTCACCTATACAATACAACCAGCACAATGTCCCAAATGCAATATGGCTGACTTGGAAGTCACCTATAGAACATGGCCACCAGCACAATGTCCCCCATGCAATATGGCTGACTTGGAAGTCACCTATACAACATGGCAACCAGCACAATGTCCCCCATGCAATATGGCTGACTTGGAAGTCACCTATACAATACAACCAGCACAATGTCCCCCATGCAATATGGCTGACTTGGAAGTCACCTATACAATACAACCAGCACAATGTCCCCCATGCAATATGGCTGATTTGGAAGTCACCTATACAACACAACCAGCACAATGTCCCCCATGCAATATGGCTGACTTGGAAGTCACCTATACAAGACAACCAGCACAATGTCCCAAATGCAATATGGCTGACTTGGAAGTCACCTATAGAACATGGCCACCAGCACAATGTCCCCCATGCAATATGGCTGACTTGGAAGTCACCTATACAACATGGCAACCAGCACAATGTCCCCCATGCAATATGGCTGACTTGGAAGTCACCTATACAATACAACCAGCACAATGTCCCCCAAGCAATATGGCTGACTTGGAAGTCACCTATACAAGACAACCAGCACAATGTCCCCCATGCAATATGGCTGACTTGGAAGTCACCTATACAATACAACCAGCACAATGTCCCCCATGCAATATGGCTGACTTGGAAGTCACCTATACAATACAACCAGCACAATGTCCCCCATGCAATATGGCTGAATTGGAAGTCACCTATACAACACAACCAGCACAATGTCCCCCATGCAATATGGCTGACTTGGAAGTCACCTATACAAGACAACCAGCACAATGTCCCCCATGCAATATGGCTGACTTGGAAGTCACCTATAGAACATGGCCACCAGCACAATGTCCCCTATGCAATATGGCTGACTTGGAAGTCACCTATACAACATGGCAACCAGCACAATGTCCCCCAAGCAATATGGCTGACTTGGAAGTCACCTATACAACATGGCAACCAGCACAATGTCTACCAAGCAATATGGCTGACTTGGAAGTCACCTATAGAACATGGCAACCAGCACAATGTCCCCCAAGCAATGTGGCTTACTTAAAAGTCACCTATACAAGACAACCAGCACAATTTCCCCCATGCAATATGGCTGACTTGGAAGTCACCTATAGGACATGGCAACCAGCACAATGTCCCCCATGCAATATGGCTGACTTGTAAGTCACCTATACAACATAGCAACCAGCACAATGTCCCCCATGCAATATGGCTGACTTGGAAGTCACCTATACAACATGGCAACCAGCACATTGTCCCCCATGCAATATGGCTGACTTGGAAGTCACCTATTGGACATGGCAACCAGCACAATGTCCCCCATGCAATATGGCTGACTTGGAAGTCACCTATAGAACATGGCCACCAGCACAATGTCCCCCAAGCAATATGGCTCACTTGGAAGTCACCTATACAATACAACCAGCACAATGTCCCCCATGCAATATGGCTGACTTGGAAGTCACCTATACAATACAACCAGCACAATGTCCCCCATGCAATATGGCTGACTTGGAAGTCACCTATACAACACAACCAGCACAATGTCCCCCATGCAATATGGCTGACTTGGAAGTCACCTATACAACACAACCAGCACAATGTCCCCCATGCAATATGGCTCACTTGGAAGTCACCTATACAACATGGCATCCAGCACAATGTCCCCCATGCAATATGGCTGACTTGGAAGTCACCTATACAACATGGCAACCAGCACAATGTCCCCCATGCAATATGGCTGACTTGGAAGTCACCTATACAACATGGCAACCAGCACAATGTCCCCCATGCAATATGGCTGACTTGGAAGTCACCTATACAAGAAACCAGCACAATGTCCCCCATGAAATGTGGCTGACTTGGAAGTCACCTATAGAACATGGCCACCAGCACAATGTCCCCCATGCAATATGGCTGACTTGGAAGTCACCTATACAACATGGCAACCAGCACAATGTCCCCCAAGCAATATGGCTCACTTGGAAGTCACCTATAGAACATGGCAACCAGCACAATGTCCCCCAAGCAATATGGCTGACTTGGAAGTCACCTATACAACATGGCAACCAGCACAATGTCCCCCATGCAACACGGCTGACTTGGAAGTCACCTATACAAACAACCAGCACAATGTCCCCCATGCAATATGGCTGACTTGGAAGTCACCTATACAACACAACCAGCACAATGTCCCCCAAGCAATATGGCTCACTTGGAAGTCACCTATACAACATGGCAACCAGCACAATGTCCCCCATGCAATATGGCTGACTTGGAAGTCACCTATACAACATGGCAACCAGCACAATGTCCCCCATGCAATATGGCTGACTTGGAAGTCACCTATACAAGACAACCAGCACAATGTCCCCCATGCAATATGGCTGACTTGGAAGTCACCTATAGGACATGGCAACCAGCACAATGTCCCCCAAGCAATATGGCTGACTTGGAAGTCACCTATACAAGACAACCAGCACAATGTCCCAAATGCAATATGGCTGACTTGGAAGTCACCTAGAGAACATGGCCACCAGCACAATGTCCCCCATGCAATATGGCTGACTTGGAAGTCACCTATACAACATGGCAACCAGCACAATGTCCCCCATGCAATATGGCTGATTTGGAAGTCACCTATACAATACAACCAGCACAATGTCCCCCAAGCAATATGGCTGACTTGGAAGTCACCTATACAAGACAACCAGCACAATGTCCCCCATGCAATATGGCTGACTTGGAAGTCACCTATACAATACAACCAGCACAATGTCCCCCATGCAATATGGCTGATTTGGAAGTCACCTATACAACACAACCAGCACAATGTCCCCCATGCAATATGGCTGACTTGGAAGTCACCTATACAAGACAACCAGCACAATGTCCCAAATGCAATATGGCTGACTTGGAAGTCACCTATAGAACATGGCCACCAGCACAATGTCCCCCATGCAATATGGCTGACTTGGAAGTCACCTATACAACATGGCAACCAGCACAATGTCCCCCATGCAATATGGCTGACTTGGAAGTCACCTATGCAATACAACCAGCACAATGTCCCCCATGCAATATGGCTGACTTGGAAGTCACCTATACAACACAACCAGCACAATGTCCCACATGCAATATGGCTGACTTGGAAGTCACCTATACAACACAACCAGCACAATGTCCCCAATGCAATATGGCTGACTTGGAAGTCACCTATAGAACATGGCAACCAGCACAATGTCCCCCAAGCAATATGGCTGACTTGGAAGTCACCTATACAACATGGCCACTAGCACAATGTCCCCCAAGCAATATGGGTCACTTGGAAGTCACCTATACAATACAACCAGCACAATGTCCCCCATGCAATATGGCTGACTTGGAAGTCACCTATACAATACAACCAGCACAATGTCCCCCATGCAATATGGCTGACTTGGAAGTCACCTATACAACACAACCAGCACAATGTCCCCCATGCAATATGGCTGACTTGGAAGTCACCTATACAACATGGCAACCAGCACAATGTCCCCCATGCAATATGGCTGACTTGGAAGTCACCTATACAACATGGCAACCAGCACAATGTCCCCCATGCAATATGGCTGACTTGGAAGTCACCTATACAAGACAACCAGCACAATGTCCCCATGCAATATGGCTGACTTGGAAGTCACCTATAGAACATGGCCACCAGCACAATGTCCCCCATGCAATATAGCTGACTTGGAAGTCACCTATACAACATGGCAACCAGAACAATGTCCCCCATGCAATATGGCTGACTTGGAAGTCACCTTTACAACATGGCCACCAGCACAATGTCCCCCATGCAATATGGCTGACTTGGAAGTCACCTATACAATACAACCAGCACAATGTCCCCCATGCAACACGGCTGACTTGGAAGTCACCTATACAAGACAACCAGCACAATGTCCCCCATGCAATATGGCTCACTTGGAAGTCACCTATACAACACCACCAGCACAATGTCCCCCAAGCAATATGGCTCACTTGGAAGTCACCTATACAACATGGCAACCAGCACAATGTCCCCCATGCAATATGGCTGACTTGGAAGTCACCTATTGGACATGGCAACCAGCACAATGTCCCCCATGCAATATGGCTGACTTGGAAGTCACCTATACAACATGGCAACCAGCACAATGTCCCCCATGCAATATGGCTGACTTGGACGTCACCTATGCAATACAACCAGCACAATGTCCCCCATGCAATATGGCTGACTTGGAAGTCACCTATACAACACAACCAGCACAATGTCCCCCATGCAATATGGCTGACTTGGAAGTCACCTATACAACACAACCAGCACAATGTCCCCCATGCAATATGGCTGACTTGGAAGTCACCTATAGAACATGGCAACCAGCACAATGTCCCCCAAGCAATATGGCTGACTTGGAAATCACCTATACAACATGGCCACCAGCACAATGTCCCCCAAGCAATATGGCTCACTTGGAAGTCACCTATACAATACAACCAGCACAATGTCCCCCATGCAATATGGCTGACTTGGAAGTCACCTATAGAACATGGCCACCAGCACAATGTCCCCCATGCAATATGGCTGACTTGGAAGTCACCTATACAACATGGCAACCAGCACAATGTCCCCCATGCAATATGGCTGACTTGGAAGTCACCTATACAATACAACCAGCACAATGTCCCCCAAGCAATATGGCTGACTTGGAAGTCACCTATACAAGACAACCAGCACAATGTCCCCCATGCAATATGGCTGACTTGGAAGTCACCTATACGACATGGCCACCAGCACAATGTCCCCCATGCAATATGGCTGACTTGGAAGTCACCTATACAATACAACCAGCACAATGTCCCCCATGCAATATGGCTGACTTGGAAGTCACCTATACAATACAACCAGCACAATGTCCCCCATGCAATATGGCTGATTTGGAAGTCACCTATACAACACAACCAGCACAATGTCCCCCATGCAATATGGCTGACTTGGAAGTCACCTATACAAGACAACCAGCACAATGTCCCCCATGCAATATGGCTGACTTGGAAGTCACCTATAGAACATGGCCACCAGCACAATGTCCCCCATGCAATATGGCAGACTTGGAAGTCACCTATACAACATGGCAACCAGCACAATGTCCCCCAAGCAATATGGCTGACTTGGAAGTCACCTATACAACATGGCAACCAGCACAATGTCCCCCAAGCAATATGGCTGACTTGGAAGTCACCTATAGAACATGGCAACCAGCACAATGTCCCCCAAGCAATATGGCTGACTTAAAAGTCACCTATACAAGACAACCAGCACAATTTCCCCCATGCAATATGGCTGAATTGTAAGTCACCTATACAACATGGCAACCAGCACAATGTCCCCCATGCAATATGGCTGACTTGGAAGTCACCTATACAACATGGCAACCAGCACAATGTCCCCCATGCAATATGGCTGACTTGGAAGTCACCTTTACAACATGGCAACCAGCACAATGTCCCCCATGCAATATGGCTGACCTGGAAGTCACCTATACAATACAACCAGCACAATGTCCCCCATGCAACACGGCTGACTTGGAAGTCACCTATACAAGACAACCAGCACAATGTCCCCCATGCAATATGGCTGACTTGGAAGTCACCTATACAAAACAACCAGCACAATGTCCCCCAAGCAATATGGCTCACTTGGAAGTCACCTATACAACATGGCAACCAGCACAATGTCCCCCATGCAATATGGCTGACTTGGAAGTCACCTATAGGACATGGCTACCAGCACAATGTCCCCCATGCAATATGGCTGACTTGGAAGTCACCTATAGAACATGGCCACCAGCACAATGTCCCCCAAGCAATATGGCTCACTTGGAAGTCACCTATACAATACAACCAGCACAATGTCCCGCATGCAATATGGCTGACTTGGAAGTCACCTATACAATACAACCAGCACAATGTCCCCATGCAATATGGCTGACTTGGATGTCACCTATACAACACAACCAGCACAATGTCCCCCATGCAATATGGCTGACTTGGAAGTCACCTATACAACACAACCAGCACAATGTCCCCCATGCAATATGGCTCACTTGGAAGTCACCTATACAACATGGCATCCAGCACAATGTCCCCCATGCAATATGGCTGACTTGGAAGTCAATTATACAACATGGCAACCAGCACAATGTCCCCCATGCAATATGGCTGACCTGGAAGTCACCTATACAACATGGCAACCAGCAAAATGTCTCCCATGCAATATGGCTGACTTGGAAGTCACCTATACAAGAAACCAGCACAATGTCCCCCATGCAATGTGGCTGACTTGGAAGTCACCTATAGAACATGGCCACCAGCACAATGTCCCCCATGCAATATGGCTGACTTGGAAGTCACCTATACAACATGGCAACCAGCACAATGTCCCCCAAGCAATATGGCTCACTTGGAAGTCACCCATAGAACGTGGCAACCGGCACAATGTCCCCCAAGCAATATGGCTGACTTGGAAGTCACCTATACAACATGGCAACCAGCACAATGTCCCCCATGCAATATGGCTGACTTGGAAGTCACCTATAGAACATGGCCACCAGCACAATGTCCCCCATGCAACACGGCTGACTTGGAAGTCACCTATACAAGACAACCAGCACAATGTCCCCCATGCAATATGGCTGACTTGGAAGTCACCTATACAACACAACCAGCACAATGTCCCCCAAGCAATATGGCTCACTTGGAAGTCACCTATACAACATGGCAACCAGCACAATGTCCCCTATGCAATATGGCTGACTTGGAAGTCACCTATACAACATGGCAACCAGCACAATGTCCCCCATGCAATATGGCTGACTTGGAAGTCACCTATACAAGACAACCAGCACAATGTCCCCCATGCAATATGGCTGACTTGGAAGTCACCTATAGGACATGACAACCAGCACAATGTCCCCCAAGCAATATGGCTGACTTGGAAGTCACCTATACAAGACAACCAGCACAATGTCCCAAATGCAATATGGCTGACTTGGAAGTCAGCTATAGAACATGGCCACCAGCACAATGTCCCCCATGCAATATGGCTGACTTGGAAGTCACCAATACAACATGGCAACCAGCGCAATGTCCCCCATGCAATATGGCTGACTTGGAAGTCACCTATACAATACAACCAGCACAATGTCCCCCAAGCAATATTGCTGACTTGGAAGTCACCTATACAAGACAACCAGCACAATGTCCCCCATGCAATATGGCTGACTTGGAAGTCACCTATAGGACATGGCCACCAGCACAATGTCCCCCATGCAATATGGCTGACTTGGAAGTCACCTATACAATACAACCAGCACAATGTCCCCCATGCAATATGGCTGACTTGGAAGTCACCTATACAATACAACCAGCACAATGTCCCCCATGCAATATGGCTGATTTGGAAGTCACCTATACAACACAACCAGCACAATGTCCCCCATGCAATATGGCTCACTTGGAAGTCACCTATACAACATGGCATCCAGCACAATGTCCCCCATGCAATATGGCTGACTTGGAAGTCAATTATACAACATGGCAACCAGCACAATGTCCCCCATGCAATATGGCTGACCTGGAAGTCACCTATACAACATGGCAACCAGCAAAATGTCCCCCATGCAATATGGCTGACTTGGAAGTCACCTATACAAGAAACCAGCACAATGTCCCCCATGCAATGTGGCTGACTTGGAAGTCACCTATAGAACATGGCCACCAGCACAATGTCCCCCATGCAATATGGCTGACTGGGAAGTCACCTATACAACATGGCAACCAGCACAATGTCCCCCAAGCAATATGGCTCACTTGGAAGTCACCCATAGAACGTGGCAACCGGCACATTGTCCCCCAAGCAATATGGCTGACTTGGAAGTCACCTATACAACATGGCAACCAGCACAATGTCCCCCATGCAATATGGCTGACTTGGAAGTCACCTATAGAACATGGCCACCAGCACAATGTCCCCCATGCAACACGGCTGACTTGGAAGTCACCTATACAAGACAACCAGCACAATGTCCCCCATGCAATATGGCTGACTTGGAAGTCACCTATACAACACAACCAGCACAATGTCCCCCAAGCAATATGGCTCACTTGGAAGTCACCTATACAACATGGCAACCAGCACAATGTCCCCCATGCAATATGGCTGACTTGGAAGTCACCTATAGGACATGGCTACCAGCACAATGTCCCCCATGCAATATGGCTGACTTGGAAGTCACCTATAGAACATGGCCACCAGCACAATGTCCCCCAAGCAATATGGCTCACTTGGAAGTCACCTATACAATACAACCAGCACAATGTCCCGCATGCAATATGGCTGACTTGGAAGTCACCTATACAATACAACCAGCACAATGTCCCCATGCAATATGGCTGACTTGGATGTCACCTATACAACACAACCAGCACAATGTCCCCCATGCAATATGGCTGACTTGGAAGTCACCTATACAACACAACCAGCACAATGTCCCCCATGCAATATGGCTCACTTGGAAGTCACCTATACAACATGGCATCCAGCACAATGTCCCCCATGCAATATGGCTGACTTGGAAGTCAATTATACAACATGGCAACCAGCACAATGTCCCCCATGCAATATGGCTGACCTGGAAGTCACCTATACAACATGGCAACCAGCAAAATGTCTCCCATGCAATATGGCTGACTTGGAAGTCACCTATACAAGAAACCAGCACAATGTCCCCCATGCAATGTGGCTGACTTGGAAGTCACCTATAGAACATGGCCACCAGCACAATGTCCCCCATGCAATATGGCTGACTTGGAAGTCACCTATACAACATGGCAACCAGCACAATGTCCCCCAAGCAATATGGCTCACTTGGAAGTCACCCATAGAACGTGGCAACCGGCACAATGTCCCCCAAGCAATATGGCTGACTTGGAAGTCACCTATACAACATGGCAACCAGCACAATGTCCCCCATGCAATATGGCTGACTTGGAAGTCACCTATAGAACATGGCCACCAGCACAATGTCCCCCATGCAACACGGCTGACTTGGAAGTCACCTATACAAGACAACCAGCACAATGTCCCCCATGCAATATGGCTGACTTGGAAGTCACCTATACAACACAACCAGCACAATGTCCCCCAAGCAATATGGCTCACTTGGAAGTCACCTATACAACATGGCAACCAGCACAATGTCCCCTATGCAATATGGCTGACTTGGAAGTCACCTATACAACATGGCAACCAGCACAATGTCCCCCATGCAATATGGCTGACTTGGAAGTCACCTATACAAGACAACCAGCACAATGTCCCCCATGCAATATGGCTGACTTGGAAGTCACCTATAGGACATGACAACCAGCACAATGTCCCCCAAGCAATATGGCTGACTTGGAAGTCACCTATACAAGACAACCAGCACAATGTCCCAAATGCAATATGGCTGACTTGGAAGTCAGCTATAGAACATGGCCACCAGCACAATGTCCCCCATGCAATATGGCTGACTTGGAAGTCACCAATACAACATGGCAACCAGCGCAATGTCCCCCATGCAATATGGCTGACTTGGAAGTCACCTATACAATACAACCAGCACAATGTCCCCCAAGCAATATTGCTGACTTGGAAGTCACCTATACAAGACAACCAGCACAATGTCCCCCATGCAATATGGCTGACTTGGAAGTCACCTATAGGACATGGCCACCAGCACAATGTCCCCCATGCAATATGGCTGACTTGGAAGTCACCTATACAATACAACCAGCACAATGTCCCCCATGCAATATGGCTGACTTGGAAGTCACCTATACAATACAACCAGCACAATGTCCCCCATGCAATATGGCTGATTTGGAAGTCACCTATACAACACAACCAGCACAATGTCCCCCATGCAATATGGCTCACTTGGAAGTCACCTATACAACATGGCATCCAGCACAATGTCCCCCATGCAATATGGCTGACTTGGAAGTCACCTATAGAACATGGCAACCAGCACAATGTCCCCCAAGCAATATGGCTCACTTGGAAGTCACCCATAGAACGTGGCAACCGGCACATTGTCCCCCAAGCAATATGGCTGACTTGGAAGTCACCTATACAACATGGCAACCAGCACAATGTCCCCCATGCAATATGGCTGACTTGGAAGTCACCTATAGAACATGGCCACCAGCACAATGTCCCCCATGCAACACGGCTGACTTGGAAGTCACCTATACAAGACAACCAGCACAATGTCCCCCATGCAATATGGCTGACTTGGAAGTCACCTATACAACACAACCAGCACAATGTCCCCCAAGCAATATGGCTCACTTGGAAGTCACCTATACAACATGGCAACCAGCACAATGTCCCCCATGCAATATGGCTGACTTGGAAGTCACCTATAGGACATGGCTACCAGCACAATGTCCCCCATGCAATATGGCTGACTTGGAAGTCACCTATAGAACATGGCCACCAGCACAATGTCCCCCATGCAACACGGCTGACTTGGAAGTCACCTATACAAGACAACCAGCACAATGTCCCCCATGCAATATGGCTGACTTGGAAGTCACCTATACAACACAACCAGCACAATGTCCCCCAAGCAATATGGCTCACTTGGAAGTCACCTATACAACATGGCAACCAGCACAATGTCCCCCATGCAATATGGCTGACTTGGAAGTCACCTATAGGACATGGCTACCAGCACAATGTCCCCCATGCAATATGGCTGACTTGGAAGTCACCTATAGAACATGGCCACCAGCACAATGTCCCCCAAGCAATATGGCTCACTTGGAAGTCACCTATACAATACAACCAGCACAATGTCCCGCATGCAATATGGCTTGGAAGTCACCTATACAATACAACCAGCACAATGTCCCCATGCAATATGGCTGACTTGGATGTCACCTATACAACACAACCAGCACAATGTCCCCCATGCAATATGGCTGACTTGGAAGTCACCTATACAACACAACCAGCACAATGTCCCCCATGCAATATGGCTCACTTGGAAGTCACCTATACAACATGGCATCCAGCACAATGTCCCCCATGCAATATGGCTGACTTGGAAGTCAATTATACAACATGGCAACCAGCACAATGTCCCCCATGCAATATGGCTGACCTGGAAGTCACCTATACAACATGGCAACCAGCAAAATGTCTCCCATGCAATATGGCTGACTTGGAAGTCACCTATACAAGAAACCAGCACAATGTCCCCCATGCAATGTGGCTGACTTGGAAGTCACCTATAGAACATGGCCACCAGCACAATGTCCCCCATGCAATATGGCTGACTTGGAAGTCACCTATACAACATGGCAACCAGCACAATGTCCCCCAAGCAATATGGCTCACTTGGAAGTCACCCATAGAACGTGGCAACCGGCACAATGTCCCCCAAGCAATATGGCTGACTTGGAAGTCACCTATACAACATGGCAACCAGCACAATGTCCCCCATGCAATATGGCTGACTTGGAAGTCACCTATAGAACATGGCCACCAGCACAATGTCCCCCATGCAACACGGCTGACTTGGAAGTCACCTATACAAGACAACCAGCACAATGTCCCCCATGCAATATGGCTGACTTGGAAGTCACCTATACAACACAACCAGCACAATGTCCCCCAAGCAATATGGCTCACTTGGAAGTCACCTATACAACATGGCAACCAGCACAATGTCCCCTATGCAATATGGCTGACTTGGAAGTCACCTATACAACATGGCAACCAGCACAATGTCCCCCATGCAATATGGCTGACTTGGAAGTCACCTATACAAGACAACCAGCACAATGTCCCCCATGCAATATGGCTGACTTGGAAGTCACCTATAGGACATGACAACCAGCACAATGTCCCCCAAGCAATATGGCTGACTTGGAAGTCACCTATACAAGACAACCAGCACAATGTCCCAAATGCAATATGGCTGACTTGGAAGTCAGCTATAGAACATGGCCACCAGCACAATGTCCCCCATGCAATATGGCTGACTTGGAAGTCACCAATACAACATGGCAACCAGCGCAATGTCCCCCATGCAATATGGCTGACTTGGAAGTCACCTATACAATACAACCAGCACAATGTCCCCCAAGCAATATTGCTGACTTGGAAGTCACCTATACAAGACAACCAGCACAATGTCCCCCATGCAATATGGCTGACTTGGAAGTCACCTATAGGACATGGCCACCAGCACAATGTCCCCCATGCAATATGGCTGACTTGGAAGTCACCTATACAATACAACCAGCACAATGTCCCCCATGCAATATGGCTGACTTGGAAGTCACCTATACAATACAACCAGCACAATGTCCCCCATGCAATATGGCTGATTTGGAAGTCACCTATACAACACAACCAGCACAATGTCCCCCATGCAATATGGCTCACTTGGAAGTCACCTATACAACATGGCATCCAGCACAATGTCCCCCATGCAATATGGCTGACTTGGAAGTCAATTATACAACATGGCAACCAGCACAATGTCCCCCATGCAATATGGCTGACCTGGAAGTCACCTATACAACATGGCAACCAGCAAAATGTCCCCCATGCAATATGGCTGACTTGGAAGTCACCTATACAAGAAACCAGCACAATGTCCCCCATGCAATGTGGCTGACTTGGAAGTCACCTATAGAACATGGCCACCAGCACAATGTCCCCCATGCAATATGGCTGACTTGGAAGTCACCTATACAACATGGCAACCAGCACAATGTCCCCCAAGCAATATGGCTCACTTGGAAGTCACCCATAGAACGTGGCAACCGGCACATTGTCCCCCAAGCAATATGGCTGACTTGGAAGTCACCTATACAACATGGCAACCAGCACAATGTCCCCCATGCAATATGGCTGACTTGGAAGTCACCTATAGAACATGGCCACCAGCACAATGTCCCCCATGCAACACGGCTGACTTGGAAGTCACCTATACAAGACAACCAGCACAATGTCCCCCATGCAATATGGCTGACTTGGAAGTCACCTATACAACACAACCAGCACAATGTCCCCCAAGCAATATGGCTCACTTGGAAGTCACCTATACAACATGGCAACCAGCACAATGTCCCCTATGCAATATGGCTGACTTGGAAGTCACCTATACAACATGGCAACCAGCACAATGTCCCCCATGCAATATGGCTGACTTGGAAGTCACCTATACAAGACAACCAGCACAATGTCCCCCATGCAATATGGCTGACTTGGAAGTCACCTATAGGACATGACAACCAGCACAATGTCCCCCAAGCAATATGGCTGACTTGGAAGTCACCTATACAAGACAACCAGCACAATGTCCCAAATGCAATATGGCTGACTTGGAAGTCAGCTATAGAACATGGCCACCAGCACAATGTCCCCCATGCAATATGGCTGACTTGGAAGTCACCAATACAACATGGCAACCAGCGCAATGTCCCCCATGCAATATGGCTGACTTGGAAGTCACCTATACAATACAACCAGCACAATGTCCCCCAAGCAATATTGCTGACTTGGAAGTCACCTATACAAGACAACCAGCACAATGTCCCCCATGCAATATGGCTGACTTGGAAGTCACCTATAGGACATGGCCACCAGCACAATGTCCCCCATGCAATATGGCTGACTTGGAAGTCACCTATACAATACAACCAGCACAATGTCCCGTGCAATATGGCTGACTTGGAAGTCACCTATACAATACAACCAGCACAATGTCCCCCATGCAATATGGCTGATTTGGAAGTCACCTATACAACACAACCAGCACAATGTCCCCCATGCAATATGGCTGACTTGGAAGTCACCTATAGAACATGGCAACCAGCTTAATGTCCCCCAAGCAATATGGCTGACTTGGAAGTCACCTATACAACATGGCCACCAGCACAATGTCCCCCAAGCAATATGGCTCACTTGGAAGTCACCTATACAAGAAACCAGCACAATGTCCCCCATGCAATGTGGCTGACTTGGAAGTCACCTATAGAACATGGCCACCAGCACAATGTCCCCCATGCAATATGGCTGACTTGGAAGTCACCCATAGAACGTGGCAACCGGCACAATGTTTCCCAAGCAATATGGCTGACTTGGAAGTCACCTATACAACATGGCAACCAGCACAATGTCCCCCATGCAATATGGCTGACTTGGAAGTCACCTATAGAACATGGCCACCAGAACAATGTCCCCCATGCAACACGGCTGACTTGGAAGTCACCTATACAAGACAACCAGCACAATGTCCCCCATGCAATATGGCTGACTTGGAAGTCACCTATACAACACAACCAGCACAATGTCCCCCAAGCAATATGGCTCACTTGGAAGTCACCTATACAACATGGCAACCAGCACAATGTCCCCCATGCAATATGGATGACTTGGAAGTCACCTATACAACATGGCAACCAGCACAATGTCCCCCATGCAATATGGCTGACTTGGAAGTCACCTATACAAGACAACCAGCACAATGTCCCCCATGCAATATGGCTGACTTGGAAGTCACCTATAGGACATGGCAACCAGCACAATGTCCCCCAAGCAATATGGCTGACTTGGAAGTCACCTATACAAGACAACCAGCACAATGTCCCAAATGCAATATGGCTGACTTGGAAGTCAGCTATAGAACATGGCCACCAGCACAATGTCCCCCATGCAATATGGCTGACTTGGAAGTCACCTATACAACATGGCAACCAGCACAATGTCCCCCATGCAATATGGCTGACTTGGAAGTCACCTATACAATACAACCAGCACAATGTCCCCCAAGCAATATGGCTGACTTGGAAGTCACCTATACAAGACAACCAGCACAATGTCCCCCATGCAATATGGCTGACTTGGAAGTCACCTATAGGACATGGCCACCAGCACAATGTCCCCCATGCAATATGGCTGACTTGGAAGTCACCTATACAAGACAACCAGCACAATGTCCCCCATGCAATATGGCTGACTTGGAAGTCACCTATACAATACAACCAGCACAATGTCCCCCATGCAATATGGCTGATTTGGAAGTCACCTATACAACACAACCAGCACAATGTCCCCCATGCAATATGGCTGACTTGGAAGTCACCTATAGAACATGGCAACCAGCACAATGTCCCCCAAGCAATATGGCTGACTTGGAAGTCACCTATACAACATGGCCACCAGCACAATGTCCCCCAAGCAATATGGCTCACTTGGAAGTCACCTATACAATACAACCAGCACAATGTCCCCCATGCAATATGGCTGACTTGGAAGTCACCTATACAATACAACCAGCACAATGTCCCCCATGAAATATGGCTGACTTGGAAGTCACCTATACAACACAACCAGCACAATGTCCCCCATGCAATATGGCTGACTTGGAAGTCACCTATACAACATGGCAACCAGCACAATGTCCCCCATGCAATATGGCTGACTTGGAAGTCACCTATACAACATGGCAACCAGCACAATGTCCCCCATGCAATATGGCTGACTTGGAAGTCACCTATACAAGACAACCAGCACAATGTCCCCATGCAATATGGCTGACTTGGAAGTCACCTATAGAACATGGCCACCAGCACAATGTCCCCCATGCAATATGGCTGACTTGAAAGTCACCTATACAACATGGCAACCAGCACAATGTCCCCCAAGCAATATGGCTCACTTGGAAGTCACCTATACAACATGGCAACCAGCACAATGTCCCCCATGCAATATGGCTGACTTGGAAGACACCTATAGAACATGGCAACCAGCACAATGTCCCCCATGCAACACGGCTGACTTGGAAGTCACCTATACAAGACAACCAGCACAATGTCCCCCATGCAATATGGCTGACTTGGAAGTCACCTATACAACACAACCAGCACAATGTCCCCCAAGCAATATGGCTCACTTGGAAGTCACCTATACAACATGGCAACCAGCACAATGTCCCCCATGCAATATGGCTGACTTGGAAGTCACCTATACAACATGGCAACCAGCACAATGTCCCCCATGCAATATGGCTGACTTGGAAGTCACCTATACAACATGGCAACCAGCACAATGTCCCCCATGCAATATGGCTGATTTGGAAGTCACCTATACAATACAACCAGCACAATGTCCCCCAGGCAATATGGCTGACTTGGAAGTCACCTATACAACATGGCAACCAGCACAATGTCCCCCAAGCAATATGGCTGACTTGAAAGTCACCTATACAACATGGCAACCAGCACAATGTCCCCCATGCAATATGGCTGACTTGGAAGTCACCTATAAAACATGGCAACCAGCACAATGTCCCCCATGCAATATGGCTCACTTGGAAGTCACCTATACAACATGGCAACCAGCACAATGTCCCCCATGCAATATGGCTGACTTGGAAGTCACCTATACAACATGGCCACCAGCACAATGTCCCCCATGCAATATGGCTGACTTGGAAGTCACCTATACAAGACAACCAGCACAATGTCCCCCATGCAATATGGCTGACTTGGAAGTCACCTATACAATACAACCAGCACAATGTCCCCCAGGCAATATGGCTGACTTGGAAGTCACCTATACAACATGGCAACCAGCACAATGTCCCCCAAGCAATATGGCTGACTTGGAAGTCACCTATACAACATGGCAACCAGCACAATGTCCCCCATGCAATATGGCTGACTTGGAAGTCACCTATAAAACATGGCAACCAGCACAATGTCCCCCATGCAATATGGCTCACTTGGAAGTCACCTATACAACATGGCAACCAGCACAATGTCCCCTATGCAATATGGCTGACTTGGAAGTCACCTATACAACATGGCCACCAGCACAATGTCCCCCATGCAATATGGCTGACTTGGAAGTCACCTATACAAGACAACCAGCACAATGTCCCCCATGCAATATGGCTGACTTGGAAGTCACCTATAGGACATGGCAACCAGCACAATGTCCCCCATGCAATATGGCTGACTTGGAAGTCACCTATACAAGACAACCAGCACAATGTCCCCCATGCAATATGGCTGACTTGGAAGTCACCTATAGGACATGGCAACCAGCACAATGTCCCCCAAGCAATATGGCTGACTTGGAAGTCACCTATACAAGACAACCAGCACAATGTCCCAAATGCAATATGGCTGACTTGGAAGTCACCTATAGAACATGGCCACCAGCACAATGTCCCCCATGCAATATGGCTGACTTGGAAGTCACCTATACAAGACAACCAGCACAATGTCCCCCATGCAATATGGCTGACTTGGAAGTCACCTATACAATACAACCAGCACAATGTCCCCCATGCAATATGGCTGATTTGGAAGTCACCTATACAACACAACCAGCACAATGTCCCCCATGCAATATGGCTGACTTGGAAGTCACCTATAGAACATGGCAACCAGCACAATGTCCCCCAAGCAATATGGCTGACTTGGAAGTCACCTATACAACATGGCCACCAGCACAATGTCCCCCAAGCAATATGGCTCACTTGGAAGTCACCTATACAATACAACCAGCACAATGTCCCCCATGCAATATGGCTGACTTGGAAGTCACCTATACAATACAACCAGCACAATGTCCCCCATGAAATATGGCTGACTTGGAAGTCACCTATACAACACAACCAGCACAATGTCCCCCATGCAATATGGCTGACTTGGAAGTCACCTATACAACATGGCAACCAGCACAATGTCCCCCATGCAATATGGCTGACTTGGAAGTCACCTATACAACATGGCAACCAGCACAATGTCCCCCATGCAATATGGCTGACTTGGAAGTCACCTATACAAGACAACCAGCACAATGTCCCCATGCAATATGGCTGACTTGGAAGTCACCTATAGAACATGGCCACCAGCACAATGTCCCCCATGCAATATGGCTGACTTGAAAGTCACCTATACAACATGGCAACCAGCACAATGTCCCCCAAGCAATATGGCTCACTTGGAAGTCACCTATACAACATGGCAACCAGCACAATGTCCCCCATGCAATATGGCTGACTTGGAAGACACCTATAGAACATGGCAACCAGCACAATGTCCCCCATGCAACACGGCTGACTTGGAAGTCACCTATACAAGACAACCAGCACAATGTCCCCCATGCAATATGGCTGACTTGGAAGTCACCTATACAACACAACCAGCACAATGTCCCCCAAGCAATATGGCTCACTTGGAAGTCACCTATACAACATGGCAACCAGCACAATGTCCCCCATGCAATATGGCTGACTTGGAAGTCACCTATACAACATGGCAACCAGCACAATGTCCCCCATGCAATATGGCTGACTTGGAAGTCACCTATACAACATGGCAACCAGCACAATGTCCCCCATGCAATATGGCTGATTTGGAAGTCACCTATACAATACAACCAGCACAATGTCCCCCAGGCAATATGGCTGACTTGGAAGTCACCTATACAACATGGCAACCAGCACAATGTCCCCCAAGCAATATGGCTGACTTGAAAGTCACCTATACAACATGGCAACCAGCACAATGTCCCCCATGCAATATGGCTGACTTGGAAGTCACCTATAAAACATGGCAACCAGCACAATGTCCCCCATGCAATATGGCTCACTTGGAAGTCACCTATACAACATGGCAACCAGCACAATGTCCCCCATGCAATATGGCTGACTTGGAAGTCACCTATACAACATGGCCACCAGCACAATGTCCCCCATGCAATATGGCTGACTTGGAAGTCACCTATACAAGACAACCAGCACAATGTCCCCCATGCAATATGGCTGACTTGGAAGTCACCTATACAATACAACCAGCACAATGTCCCCCAGGCAATATGGCTGACTTGGAAGTCACCTATACAACATGGCAACCAGCACAATGTCCCCCAAGCAATATGGCTGACTTGGAAGTCACCTATACAACATGGCAACCAGCACAATGTCCCCCATGCAATATGGCTGACTTGGAAGTCACCTATAAAACATGGCAACCAGCACAATGTCCCCCATGCAATATGGCTCACTTGGAAGTCACCTATACAACATGGCAACCAGCACAATGTCCCCTATGCAATATGGCTGACTTGGAAGTCACCTATACAACATGGCCACCAGCACAATGTCCCCCATGCAATATGGCTGACTTGGAAGTCACCTATACAAGACAACCAGCACAATGTCCCCCATGCAATATGGCTGACTTGGAAGTCACCTATAGGACATGGCAACCAGCACAATGTCCCCCATGCAATATGGCTGACTTGGAAGTCACCTATACAAGACAACCAGCACAATGTCCCCCATGCAATATGGCTGACTTGGAAGTCACCTATAGGACATGGCAACCAGCACAATGTCCCCCCAAGCAATATGGCTGACTTGGAAGTCACCTATACAAGACAACCAGCACAATGTCCCAAATGCAATATGGCTGACTTGGAAGTCACTTATAGAACATGGCCACCAGCACAATGTCCCCCATGCAATATGGCTGACTTGGAAGTCACCTATACAACATGGCAACCAGCACAATGTCCCCCAAGCAATATGGCTGACTTGGAAGTCACCTATAGAACATGGCCACCAGCACAATGTCCCCCAAGCAATATGGCTGACTTGGAAGTCACCTACAGAACATGGCAACCAGCACAATGTCCCCCAAGCAATATGGCTGACTTGGAAGTCACCTATACAAGACAACCAGCAAAATGTCCCCCATGCAACACGGCTGACTTGGAAGTCACCTATACAAGACAACCAGCACAATGTCCCCCATGCAATATGGCTGACTTGGAAGTCACCTATACAACACAACCAGCACAATGTCCCCCAAGCAATATGGCTCACTTGAAAGTCACCTATACAACATGGCAACCAGCACAATGTCCCCCATGCAATATGGCTGACTTGGAAGTCACCTATACAATACAACCAGCACAATGTCCCCCAAGCAATATGGCTGACTTGGAAGTCACCTATAGAACATGGCCACCAGCACAATGTCCCCCATGCAATATGGCTGACTTGGAAGTCACCTATACAAGACAACCAGCACAATGTCCCCCATGCAATATGGCTGACTTGGAAGTCACCTATAGAACATGGCCACCAGCACAATGTCCCCCATGCAATATGGCTGACTTGGAAGTCACCTATAGAACATGGCAACCAGCACAATGTCCCCCAAGCAATATGGCTGACTTGGAAGTCACCTATACAAGACAACCAGCACAATTTCCCCCATGCAATATGGCTGACTTGGAAGTCACCTATAGGACATGGCAACCAGCACAATGTCCCCCATGCAATATGGCTGACTTGGAAGTCACCTATACAACATGGCAACCAGCACAATGTCCCCCATGCAATATGGCTGACTTGGAAGTCACCTATAGAACATGGCCACCAGCACAATGTCCCCCATGCAATATGGCTGACTTGGAAGTCACCTATACAACATGGCAACCAGCACAATGTCCCCCAAGCAACATGGCTGACTTGGAAGTCACCTATAGAACATGGCCACCAGCACAATGTCCCCCATGCAATATGGCTGACTTGGAAGTCACCTATAGAACATGGCAACCAGCACAATGTCCCCCAAGCAATATGGCTGACTTGGAAGTCACCTATACAAGACAACCAGCACAATGTCCCCCATGCAATATGGCTGACTTGGAAGTCACCTATAGGACATGGCAACCAGCACAATGTCCCCCATGCAATATGGCTGACTTGGAAATCACCTATAGAACATGGCCACCAGCACAATGTCCCCCAAGCAATATGGCTGACTTGGAAGTCACCTATACAACATGGCAACCAGCACAATGTCCCCCATGCAATATGGCTGACTTGGAAGTCACCTATACAATACAACTAGCACAATGTCCCCCAAGCAATATGGCTGACTTGGAAGTCACCTATACAAGACATCCAGCACAATGTCCCCCATGCAATATGGCTGACTTGGAAGTCACCTATACAATACAACCAGCACAATGTCCCCCATGCAATATGACTGATTTGGAAGTCACCTATACAACACAACCAGCACAATGTCCCCCATGCAATATGGCTGACTTGGAAGTCACCTATACAAGACAACCAGCACAATGTCCCAAATGCAATATGGCTAGCTTGGAAGTCACCTATAGAACATGGCCACCAGCACAATTTCCCCCATGCAATATGGCTGACTTGGAAGTCACCTATACAACATGGCAACCAGCACAATTTCCCCCGAGCAATATGGCTGACTTGGAAGTCACCTATACAATACAACCAGCACAATGTCCCCCAAGCAATATGGCTGACTTGGAAGTCACCTATACAAGACAACCAGCACAATGTCCCCCATGAAATATGGCTGATTTGGAAGTCACCTATAGGACATGGCCACCAGCACAATGTCCCCCATGCAATATGGCTGACTTGGAAGTCACCTATACAACATGGCAACCAGCACAATGTCCCCCAAGCAACATGGCTGACTTGGAAGTCACCTATAGAACATGGCCACCAGCACAATGTCCCCCATGCAATATGGCTGACTTGGAAGTCACCTATAGAACATGGCAACCAGCACAATGTCCCCCAAGCAATATGGCTGACTTGGAAGTCACCTATACAAGACAACCAGCACAATGTCCCCCATGCAATATGGCTGACTTGGAAGTCACCTATAGGACATGGCAACCAGCACAATGTCCCCCATGCAATATGGCTGACTTGGAAATCACCTATAGAACATGGCCACCAGCACAATGTCCCCCAAGCAATATGGCTGACTTGGAAGTCACCTATACAACATGGCAACCAGCACAATGTCCCCCATGCAATATGGCTGACTTGGAAGTCACCTATACAATACAACCAGCACAATGTCCCCCAAGCAATATGGCTGACTTGGAAGTCACCTATACAAGACAACCAGCACAATGTCCCCCATGCAATATGGCTGACTTGGAAGTCACCTATACAATACAACCAGCACAATGTCCCCCATGCAATATGACTGATTTGGAAGTCACCTATACAACACAACCAGCACAATGTCCCCCATGCAATATGGCTGACTTGGAAGTCACCTATACAAGACAACCAGCACAATGTCCCAAATGCAATATGGCTAGCTTGGAAGTCACCTATAGAACATGGCCACCAGCACAATTTCCCCCATGCAATATGGCTGACTTGGAAGTCACCTATACAACATGGCAACCAGCACAATTTCCCCCGAGCAATATGGCTGACTTGGAAGTCACCTATACAATACAACCAGCACAATGTCCCCCATGCAATATGGCTGACTTGGAAGTCACCTATACAATACAACCAGCACAATGTCCCCCATGCAATATGGCTGACTTGGAAGTCACCTATACAATACAACCAGCACAATGTCCCCCAAGCAATATGGCTGACTTGGAAGTCACCTATAGAACATGGCCACCAGCACAATGTCCCCCAAGCAATATGGCTGACTTGGAAGTCACCTATAGAACATGGCAACCAGCACAATGTCCCCCAAGCAATATGGCTGACTTGGAAGTCACCTATACAAGACAACCAGCACAATGTCCCCCATGCAATATGGCTGACTTGGAAGTCACCTATAGGACATGGCAACCAGCACAATGTCCCCCATGCAATATGGCTGACTTGGAAGTCACCTATAGAACATGGCCACCAGCACAATGTCCCCCAAGCAATATGGCTCACTTGGAAGTCACCTATACAATACAACCAGCACAATTACCGTTATCTGATCTCTTCTAGAAATCAGTATTTGGATATAAGAAAAAAAGCTGCTTTTAGCTCTGCACCACTTATTCCACATTTTTTTCATTAAAATTGTTTTTGATAATGTTAATATTTTCATTTATGACATTTTGCAGTGTTACACTTTTTTTCGGTAAAGTCTCGTCGAAAGAAATTACTACACGACTTTACCCGAAAGAACCAAAGAGTCATTCCTGCAGTCACGAAAGCTTTGAATCTATTTTGCAGTGTATTTAAAAGTTGAATAAACATGAATGTACCTGGAAATATGTCCAGTTTAAGTTGTCATGTTCTTTACTCTGGGAATGTTACAGATATGTCAAATTTCAATTGACACCCAACAACATTTTAACAAGTTGTATTTTGGAGCCTTGCCACTTTTAAAGGCATGTTTACCATGTGTTGATAAACAGTTCACTGGAGAATTGTAATGTGTTCACTGTTCATCATTTACAGCGTTTTGTCAACCCACTGCTTAAACGAAGGCCTCACCACACCATGTCGGTCATTCTTCACCCACTGATGTTAACTGTGGCTGGGAATTTAACTGGTTGTTTCGTCAGTTTCCTAGTGCCACCACTCTATTCAATTACATCCTGTTTAATGTGTATAATTATAAGTGGCATTCTTACTCTTTGGTTCTATTCGGTAAAGTCACGTAGGTAGAAAAATTAAAACAACAAAAATCACGACGTTTCGGCCACAACACAAGCAGCCTTCATCAGGTGAAGGGACCAACCTGTCCAGGGGGCAGCGTTGGAGTGAAGAAAGCCAAGCGCTGGTCGCCTCCCTTTAAGCTGTGAGGGGGCAAACAGCAAACGCTCTGACAAAGGAAATTAGCATGAAACGCACCACTGACAAAGCTTGGAATTAGCACAAGATGATAATACACCACCCTGGGAGTTTGGAATACCACTATGCATGTTGTTGTTGCGTTGCAACAACAACATGCATAAATACAAACTGACAATTTCATCCTTGCAGTCACGAAAGCTTCAAATCTAGAAGTCGCATTCTATTTTTGGTGGTCATACGTTCAGTATTTTCTGCTGAACTGAGTGTTGGATTTATTCATTTTAAATGTACTTTTTGCTTGGTTACATTTTGCTCAGGTAACAGCTCTTGTCTGGCATTAGACACGTCTGTACGAACAGTGTTTTCATTAGCCTCCATTTATCAGTTAGGGGAACAACTAAGCTCGAAGGGGCAGTACGTGTCGTTCTGGTCACTCAACACGACGTGTACTGTTCACGGACCACTGAGAAAACGCGTTGCAACAACAACATGCATAAATACAAACTGACAATTTCAGCCAGTGCAGCAGCTTTATATAGCATGACCACATCGATTCAAGTTTCACAAACCTCTTATTCGTATGTGCAGACGTGTAGCAACTACAATAATGTTTATTTGAGGTGGTAGAGCCGGATGACTGCGTCAGCTGTAGCAGATTGTATCACTGTAATGCCTCCATTATGTTTGTGAATCGGGCATTTAATTGTTATATGTTCCATGGTTCTGGGTGAGCCCAGTCGCACACTGGAGAGTTTTTTCTGTTTTCCTTTTTTGTGCATCGACCGGATGTTGTTTAGGGTAGCCCGTAAGCTTTACGGAAGATCGAAGCCAGGTACCTTTTACATCGGGTCTTTCATGAGGTGTTTGTGTCTTGTGGACTTCATACGGATTTCCAAGAATCACGTTTGAATGTTGACTTAAAGCTTTCGTGACTGCAGGAATTCACATTCTTGGGTCTTTCGGTAAAGTCACGTAGATAGGTTCAAAGAAAATAACAAAAAAACTACGACGTTTCGATCACAGCACAAGCAATCGTCATCAGGAGAGCAATCTTATTATCCCTGAGATCAGGGCTAGGCCAGCCCTGAACAAGATCCGTTTACCATTGGGAGAAGTGACAACAGCAGATGTCAGTGTGAAGGCGATCGGTATTACCTTAGTGTCGCGGCATCTCTTCAGAAATGTGAGTGACTTGATCGAGTCGACGGATCTTGTTCAGGGCTGGCCAAGCCCTGATCTCAGAGATAATAAGATTGCTCTCCTGATGACGATTGCTTGTGTTGTGATCGAAACGTTGCAGTTTTTTTTGTTATTTTTGTTATTTTCTTTGAACCTATCTACGTGACTTTACCGAAAGACCCAAGAATATCACGTTTGAAGTTACATTGTTGAAGGTTAAGCGCGTGGGTCCAAAAAGGCTTGCGCGACTCGAGTGCTGGCGAGGGACTGTATTGAGATCCGAATGGATGGGGAGACGTTCGTTTTTCCACGATTTGCTGTGCTTCCCGGACAGTTGCAGTATTGAGGCAAATGGATGGGGAAGTGATGCGTGGCAACTCGAGAAGCCAGGATTTTGGATCCTGCTTTAAGGTTCCAGTGCCACCGCATTGCATCGTTCAATTGGACATCAACAAGCCGGGTGTGTGCCGAGCTATTTATGGTCCATGCCGTTGCACAGAATACACAAGCACCATGGCTTATACCATAGCACCGGTGATAAATAAGAATTATCAAACAAGAACATGGAACAAAAGCTGAAAAGTATTTAGGAAAAAAGCGTGGAGCGGTGCATGCTGAGAGTTACTCTGGGATGGAAAGAGGAATGCAGATGTACTGACATCGCAGACGTCGCTGTTTAATGCCGGCGCTAGAGGTGCACGGTGTGCGATGTACTCACATCGTGGACACCACGTATATAGTGACATCGTGGATGTCACTGTGTAATGCCGGCCCTAGAGAGGCACGGAGTGCGATGTGCTCACATCGCGGACACCACTTGTATGCGGGTGTCGTGCTGGCCCTAGAGGGGCTCTGTGAGCGCTGAGTCATAGCGCTGAGTGACACCACGCTCAGGTGTGCATTGCCGACTCCTACAGGATGGGGTGTGAGAGTGTCAGCCATGGAATCGGGTTACTATAGGCCATGGCACTCTGGTTGACCCCGGAGAACGCGTGACTGGTAAAGTCTACACAGGGTCCCCAAGTGGGGGGCTAGGGGTGGTCACGTTTCGGGGCGAGATCCTGCTTGGGGATTCTAGAAGGTGGTCGTGGCCAAGGGTGAGGCCAGCCACGACCACGGAGGATATAAGCTGGGTCCCCAGAGTTGCTGTTGTCATCCTGAAGATCTACATTCGACGTCCGTGAAGAGTCACCAACACGTGGACCTGGACCCAAGCTGGGGTTCTGTCCGTTGTAGCTACTCCCAGTGTAGTTAGTGTAGTTAGCCTGGTGGTCACGTAGCTAGTTACGGTGTAATTAGTGTAGTTAGCCTGGTGGTTACGTAGCTAGTTACGGTGTAATTAGTGTAGTTAGCCTGGTGGTGACGTAGCTAGTTACGGTGTAGTTAGTGTAGTTAGCCTGGTGGTCACGTAGCTAGTTACGGTGTAATTAGTGTAGTTAGCCTGGTGGTTACGTAGCTAGTTACAGTGTAATTAGTGTAGTTAGCCTGGTGGTGACGTAGCTAGTTACAGTGTAATTAGTGTAGTTAGCCTGGTTACGTAGCTAGTTACGGTGTAATTAGTGTAGTTAGCCTGGTGGTGACGTAGCTAGTTACGGTGTAATTAGTGTAGTTAGCCTGGTGGTTACGTAGTTAGTTACGGTGTAATTAGTGTAGTTAGCCTGGTGGTCACGTAGCTAGTTACAGTGTAATTAGTGTAGTTAGCCTGGTGGTCACGTAGCTAGTTACGGTGTAATTAGTGTAGTTAGCCTGGTGGTCACGTAGCTAGTTACGGTGTAACTAGTGTAGTTAGCCTGGTGGTGACGTAGCTAGTTACGGTGTAATTAGTGTAGTTAGCCTGGTGGTTACGTAACTAGTTACGGTGTAATTAGTGTAGTTAGCCTGGTGGTCACGTAGCTAGTTACAGTGTAATTAGTGTAGTTAGCCTGGTGGTCACGTAGCTAGTTACGGTGTAATTAGTGTAGTTAGCCTGGTGGTCACGTAGCTAGTTACGGTGTAATTAGTGTAGTTAGCCTGGTGGTCAGGTAGCTAGTTACGGTGTAATTAGTGTAGTTAGCCTGGTGGTCACGTAGCTAGTTACGGTGTAATTAGTGTAGTTAGCCTGGTGGTCACGTAGCTAGTTACGGTGTAATTAGTGTAGTTAGCCTGGTGGTTACGTAGCTAGTTACAGTGTAATTAGTGTAGTTAGCCTGGTGGTGACGTAGCTAGTTACAGTGTAATTAGTGTAGTTAGCCTGGTTACGTAGCTAGTTACGGTGTAATTAGTGTAGTTAGCCTGGTGGTGACGTAGCTAGTTGCGGTGTAATTAGTGTAGTTAGCCTGGTGGTTACGTAGTTAGTTACGGTGTAATTAGTGTAGTTAGCCTGGTGGTCACGTAGCTAGTTACAGTGTAATTAGTGTAGATAGCCTGGTGGTCACGTAGCTAGTTACGGTGTAATTAGTGTAGTTAGCCTGATGGTCACGTAGCTAGTTACGGTGTAATTAATGTAGTTAGCCTGGTGGTCAGGTAGCTAGTTACGGTGTAATTAGTGTAGTTAGCCTGGTGGTCACGTAGCTAGTTACGGTGTAATTAGTGTAGTTAGCCTGGTGGTGACGTAGCTAGTTACGGTGTAATTAGTGTAGTTAGCCTGGTGGTTACGTAGCTAGTTACGGTGTAATTAGTGTAGTTAGCCTGGTGGTCACGTAGCTAGTTACAGTGTAATTAGTGTAGTTAGCCTGGTGGTCACGTAGCTAGTTACGGTGTAATTAGTGTAGTTAGCCTGGTGGTCACGTAGCTAGTTACGGTGTAATTAGTGTAGTTAGCCTGGTGGTCAGGTAGCTAGTTACGGTGTAATTAGTGTAGTTAGCCTGGTGGTCACGTAGCTAGTTACGGTGTAATTAGTGTAGTTAGCCTGGTGGTCACGTAGCTAGTTACAGTGTAATTAGTGTAGTTAGCCTGGTGGTTACGGAGCTAGCGTTATTTATAAATGTGTCGTAACCCTCCACCACCCGACACGGCCAATCAGCAAAAAAAGTGTCACATTGACAAAAGAGTTTCACTACATCAGCCCACCGGTGTGTTGAAGAGTAAATCCACAACATTTACAGTTTGAATACGACGTTTCGCTGGTAATTACATCCAGCATTATCGGGCAATTCGCCAGAATGGTAAAGCCCTCACTTACTCCCGGTCTTAAATAGAGCAGCAGCAGGGTGACGTCTTCATTTAACTCATTCAGGTGCAGTGATTATATAATCGATTGGTGATCAGTGACAGCACCGTGACTACACGGGACGTCGCGCTTGACTTGAGCAAAAGGCAGACGGCACAAAGAATGAAGACGCACAATGTGACACTGTGAACTTGCGAGACGATTTCGTTTTGCGCGTGCAACAATCACCGCCATTCTGCTGGGTAAAATGTGTAGTACTCTTTGGTTCTATTGGGTAAAGTCACGTAGGTGAAAATAAAATAACAAAAAATCACGACGTTTCGGCCACAACACAAGCGGCCTTCATCAGGTGAAGGGACGAGACTGTCTGGAGGACAGCGCTGACTTTACCCAATAGAACCAAAGAGTATGGATCCTAGCAGTCACGAAAGCTTTAAATCTAGAATTAAAATGTGTAGTCCAATCGCTTGGCACTAAACATTTTATTTAAATGTGAAGACATTTGTCGATCCACTGCTGGATAAATTCCTCCACCACGATGTTTCTGCCATGGGGGTTGTTTGACCATCATTCACCACATTGGTCAGTGTGGATTGGTGAAGGACAGGTAGGTGCCCGGAATTAGTTCAGATATCACTCGCTACTGATGTCATCCGTGATCAGTAATCAAACCTGACTCGCTGCTGGGTTCATAGTGCATTGCGCTAACAATTGCACCGCTATTACACCTTAAACATTGAATGCCATCATTGACCACGATCAATCCACAGCTGGATGAAGACCTCCCGGTGCTATCCGTGTACCTGCTTGAGTCCCGAGTGGTTGGGGTCATCTGAGTGCAAGTGGTGTGTGGTTATCCACGTCGGGTGAGTTTCCTCACCAACCTGCATTGACCAGGGTATAATGACTAACGGTCACGTATCTTCCCCACAATTTTAACGCATCTTGATACATTAACCTGAATCTGAAAATTTGAAATATTCATCATTACGAGGAAATAAAACAGGAAGGAGACAGACTTCTAAACATGGATTTCTCTGTTAGATGCAGTCATTTGATGCCACTATTTGTGATGTCTCAGGGAACACGATGTGACAAATCAAGCATACCAGCTTATATGGAAGAATGTCTCGATTCCAGCTCTCAAATCAACAGATAGACACGATGCTTATATAAATAACCACATTGTACAGCTTACCGACCTACCAAGGAGTTGACGCGTTCTTTCGCTGTCTTCTAGTACACAGGTAACTATAGGCTACAACAGGTGTTTCGTAAAGCCAGTAGATACACCTTTCTGCGGCCCACTTTTCACTTCCCACAAAATCAGCAGCCTGCAATACAATGCAGCGATACGGTCCAATTTACACTTCAATGGCGACTAATGGGAGATGCGAATGGACCGTGGAAGACTGGCCCACAAACTTCAGTTTGAGAATGCAGAGGACTGGAGTGAAAAATGCCAAGGAAATCCCGATCGGATACCCCCCCCCCCCCCCAATCTCTCTCTACGAAGAGTTGACGGCGGGGATTTGAGAGGCGGCAGCAGCAGCAGCAGATGGTGGCCGTACGCTTGTGGCAGCGAAGCCCCGAGTAGCCGTCCCTGCAGGTGCACACGCCAGGGAGCCGCGCAGCGCCCGCCGTTGACGCAGCCATCTCGGCACAGCGCTGTTCGGGGGGCATCGCCAGAGGCGCACGGGAGGAGGAGCCTTTAGCCGTCGGCAGAATCCTTGCATCGGGTAGAGCGGCCCCAGACATCGTTGTCGTTGTCGTCGGCCGCTAAGTGATCGGAGTGGCGATGATGACGCATTGGCGAATGTTCGTGCGTGTGTATGTGGTCACAACGGTGACTTCCTGGGCCTCAATTATGTCGGCTCAGACTTAAATGAGTACCTGGTGTGCTGTGGATACGTCAGCATTGGGGCGACAAAAGCGGCTTTGGGGCCGTCCATAAATGACGTCACGCGATTTTGGACGATTTTTGACCCCCCCCCCTCGTCATTGTCACAAATGTCTGACCCCCCCCCCCCAAAAAAAAAGATAAAACATGCTTCAAATCGCTTTAAACGATTGTCATTGTAGTGCGTATTTATTGTGCCGCTGCAATCTGATGTTGTAGGAGAAAACATTTATTAACAAGTCTATTTAATTAAGTGGAACGTGTTGTCTATATTTATTTAAAGTTGCGCATTTTGATGTGACGTCACATTTCTCACCCCCCCTCGTCACACATCGTCACAAATGTCTGACCCCCCCCCCCCAGGTGCGTGACGTCATTTATGGATGGCCCCTTTGGCGTGGTGTTGGCCACACCACCTACTCGATACAAGACGTACACAAGCTGAAGAATCAGACTGGCGAACGAGAGGCACAATTGAAATAAATACATCGTGACACGGTTGGCATAGATGAGGTGAGAAGGAAAGGAGAGCACCCCATACCTCTGAAGAGTGGCATAACCTTTCCCATCATAGGGGCACAGCTGACAGTAATTCTAGAGGAATGGGATTATATTATTGCTGTCTCTGAGAATCGTACTTCGTGTTTGATCTCTCTCATCGGATAGGGCGACCTGAAACACTGGCGGTGTACTTTCTCACTCTCGCTTGTGTACAATTACGGGTTACCAGAGCACAGAATGCAAGCTCACATTCACTCGGGTAAGATGGGCTGCAAGCACAGTGGCCAGATGTTAAACCCTGACGCCTGCTGCTGTATATTTGGATGTTCTCCCCTTGGTCGTGTGGCTTTTTCTCCGAGTCCTCCGGTTTTTCCCTCCCAATTCAGAAGCATGCGTTTGGAGTATTTGGCTGCTAGAAATTTTCACACAATAAGCCACTTCGTTGAGCTATCATTTGTGGCCAGGTCGCTTCTAAAAAAAAGAGCTTTACAGCTCAGTGGGCCCTGGTAAAATAAAAAAGTTTTAATTTAGTATGAGAGGGCAACATTCTCGTCGGTAATGGCATAAGACAGGAGGCGGCAGTGTATACGTGGTGCATCTGCGTTCGAGGCTTAGCCAATTTTCACAGCCTCAGATCAATCCACTGCTGGATGATGCCTTTCCCCATATTATATGGGTTGCTTGACCATACTGCACCACACTGGTCAATGCGGTTTGTTTGAAGGGGTCCAGATATCACTTTCAATTCATGTTATAGTCATTCCCTGTAATCGAACTTACAGTGAGGGAAAAAAGTATTTGATCCCCTGCTGATTTTGTACGTTTGCCCACTGACAAAGAAATGATCAGTCTATAATTTTCATGGTAGGTTTATTTGAACAGTGAGAGACAGAATAACAACAACAAAAATCCAGAAAAACGCATGTCAAAAATTTTATAAATTGATTTGCATTTTAATGAGGGAAATAAGTATTTGACCCCTCTGCAAAACATGACTTAGTACTTGGTGGCAAAACCCAGGAGTGTCCCACTTTTGTAGAGGAAACCTTTACAGCAAAATCATCAAACACCCACCACCCCCACCCCACTACCGTTCCCAAAGTCCGCCGAGTGGAAGGTCATGGCAACGCAAGAAAGTCGACTGATCTTTCACGAGGCCAGGACTCCCCACGCCCGTGTCTGAGGGTTCTAAGGTCAACTGTAGTTTAGATTAACAAAAATATCTGAATGCAACCACAACTCACAAAATAACAAAATTAACCCAGAATGCACCAAATCTCGTCAGATCTTTGAAGCTCAGCCGGGGAAGAGCCTGGGTTTAGTGCTTAATTTGAAGACTGTCTGGGAAAAGCAGACGTTTTAGGCCTTGCGCTGCAAGTTGGCCAACAGATGTCGGTGTACGGTGACGCTTTTTATATTCTTGGTTCTTTCGGTAAAGTCACGTAGCAGGGAAACAATAAAATAATAAAAATATAAAACATCTATGCAGTTGTCGAGTGTTACCCCCCCCCACCACCTTTCGTATGCACAGGTAATCTCCGAGTTACTCCGGTTTCCTCTCACGAGCCAAACAAGCTACAAAGGAATTAGTCGAACATCTGAACGCTGGAACTTCATGAATACAAAATCTCAGAAACAAGTCAGGATTTCCTGAGTAAATGAACGGGAAAAAAATATTCTGACAGTATTATTATTATCACCCACGGATGCGCATATGAACACCGTTTTGTCAACAGCGCTGGATGCAGCAACAATACGTTCCTAACCTGAAGCCACGAAAAACCTCCCCTATGCATTAAGTGCCTGGCATGAGCAATTCACATTTTTCAGATTCCGTATTCAAAGATCGCACGTGTCCAAAACCAACGGCGCCACGTTCAAGTTGAAACCGGTTCCTTGCGAAGCCTCGGGAGGTACCGGTGGGGCGAGTGGGAGGACGTGTCTCACGGTGGGCCCCCTCCCACCCCAAACTCCCCCTTCTCTCTCCTCGCCGTCCGCTCGATCTCCACCGCGGTTCTAGTTTCTGTACCGTGCCGCAACATCGGACCACAGCCTCTGCATGTCCTCCAGGCCCCTGGTCCAGAGCTCGCGTAGCTTCACCCAGCCGGTGCGCGCCGTTATCAGCAGGTAGTCGGCGTTCTGCGGGTATCGCAGGATCGTGTAGCGGGCCATGACCAGCGACTGGCAGAACCTGCGGGGAAAAGTAGACCATGTTGTTGTTGTCGCCGTTGCTGTCATGACGGTTAATATCGTTTGTTATTCAAGAGGGTTTTTGCTGCCGACTTGTTGATCGGCTGGGATTTTAGCGTCCAGGAATCGCAGCCATAGTTGGATCAAGTCTCGTGGTCAGCAGCAGAAGTGCCAGCAGAAGGAAAGTCGCCGTCTTCATCTTCCTCGTCTCCAGCAGCAGCAGCAGCGTGATCAGCAACATGATCGTAAACAACATCGCTATGAGTGTCTTTTCTATAATCATCATCACCGTCATCAGCAGCATCCGTAGAAGTGCTGTTAGCAACATCATGGTAATCAGCATTATTATGTCTTAACTGTTACTGATCCCCCCCGTTCACCAATACACATTAACCAGCATGGTGAAGTATGGTCAACCACCGCGACGATCGACATGGCATTGGCAAGACCTTCATCATTGGTCTGATGAAGAGCTTTAAATAAATAATAAAGCACTTTTTTTGCCGCACAATCATCGAGTTTATCGGATTCTCGCCAGACCTGGATTAATTCTCGTTACGTAACCGCCACAGGTTTTTGAAGCCAACGTTTCCCGATGCGGCCAACGGCGATCCGGGCAGACCCGACCCGACCTGCCCCGGCCCCCGTCCCCACCTCCGCTCTCACCTGCACGCCACCAGGAAGTAAACGGCCCTCCTCTCGTCCTCGGTGAGGGCCTGCACGCTCTCGTAGCCGGCCAGGACGTGACCCCCGGCCTCCATCGCCTCTCCGCTCTCCACCATCATGTACATGATGGCCATGGCCAGGTCGTACACGTGGTAGCCGAACATCATCGAGTTGAGGTCCACAATGCCGGAGACGCGGTGCCGCGGCGCTCCCTCCGCCGACTTGGGCCCCTGCTGCTGCTGCTGCTGCTCGCTTCCCGCGGCCACCTCCTGCACCAGGATGTTGTCGTCATTGAAGTCACCGTGGATTATGCCTGCGGCGAGGGGGAAACGTCGAATTTGATTTCGTCCGTTGTCTTTTATTGTTGACCGTCCTCCCGTGCCGTTTTTATTCCGGCCGCACGATTGGTGTTGCGCAAGCCGCGTGTGCGAGTCTAAGAACGGCCCCCGCAGAGTCTCAGTGAATCACCGACTTCTCCTGCCTTCAAAGGCACAGAATTACAATAACCCACCAGCGTCGTACAACCCTGTACAGGGGCGAGATATGGAGCGGTGTGTAGTGGTATGCACACCGCATCACGAGCCCTTGATTCCCGGCCATGGAGAACATCACTGATATCTGAACCAGTCCTGGGATCCTACCTACCTCCTCACCGACCAGCATGGTGAAGGAGGCAAAACAACCCCCATGACCCTACACAGCCTGGGAATGCCTTCGTCCAGATAGTGCATTGACAAAGGGCTGTACATTATTATTATTATTATGAGTATATGTGTAACAAAAACTGTTGAACACAATTTAGCATCCATTGAAAAATGATTTGGTAGAAATTACAATTATGATTTATATACAGTAGCGTCTGAATGTAATAACCCTGTCATTTGATTTCACCTGTGATCAGTGTCTGTGCGAGTGTCCCCCATTACATGCATGCCTTGTAATGCATCTGTGTATGCTGGGTAAAATTAATCACGTGAAGCACATTGCAAAGAAAATGCTTGCCACAAATGAATCACAATACCTTGCTGATCTCGTCAAGCAGCATAAACCATCACGCGAATTCGGGTGATCCTCGCAGCGGCTTTTGGCTAACCATCGAACAAAGAAAGACGGTCACCGCATCGCGCGCTTTCAGATGCACTTCTGCGGCCGTCTGAAAAGCTCTTCTTTCCGATATTAGGAAGGCACTGGAGCTATGCACTTTTAAACCTAGATTGAACACTAATTTATTTTTGAACTGATTTTTTTGTGTTTAGTTTGTTGTCCTTCCCCCGCACCTCCGATTAGCACGGTTGGCTACGTACGGTGCGAAAGAAGTTCAACGTACACACGTACGTGGCACCCGTCGTGGCTTCAAGGCCTCGTCGGTGGCCTGAAGCGCCCCTCGCCCCCTGAGGCATGGAGCTACGTCCCGGGTGAAGCTGCGAGGCGAGCGTACATCTGGTAAACTTGTGCAGGTTGGGTTGGAGCTCCTCGCGGAACTTGGCGATGACCTCCCTGACCAGACCCTGGTTGGGGTCGCCGTCCAGAGTGAAGAGGTAGGACTCGAGCAGGTGGGTGTTTGACAGGTTCCAGATGAAATCGTCTCGTTGCAGGGAGTGCAGGAACGGGTGCTCAAACTATGCAGATGTTTAAAAACGAAGGCGGTAAGATGACAAAAAATGCAATACGAGATTAACATCGCATTGGCCAGTTGAGTACACATGTAAGTTAAAGGCAGCAAAACGTCAAGCTTAGCAAAGGATAGTCTTCGTTTCAGAAAAGATGTTCTCCTTGACTTATTATTTTCTCTTTGGTTTTTTTCGGTAAAGTCACGTAGGTAAAACTATAAAATAAAAGAATAAATGAAAAAACAACTACATTTTTTTCATTCTATCATTTTATAGTTTTACCTACGTGACTTTACCGAAAAAGCCAAAGAGTATGAATCCTTGCAGTCACGAAAGCTAAAAATCTAGACTTATTATGCAGCTGAGGGTGGGGCTGCCCAAGTCCTGCGTGCGGCTGGCAAATGTTTGATTGGTATTTGTGAATAACAGGACACTTGAATGGATCTGAGAAGTAGTTTTGTGAGATCACCTTCTGTGGGCCATTCTCTAACCAGAGGTGATGCACAGAATGAGATGTTTTTTTCCATCTCATGACATGGCACCAATTAGCACAACTCATACAGCCCTTATCAAGGCACTGCCGTATTCAGTGTTGGTCATGTAGGGTGTTTGACCATACTTCGCCAAACTGGTCAGTGTAGGTTGGTGAAGGATAGAGGACAAGGGGGGGGTGGGGGGGGCAGGACTGGTTCAGATATCACTTGCCACGAATGTTAGCCGTGGCCGGAAATAAAACTCAGGTGGCCGGGTTCGTAGCGCAGTGTGCGCACAACTGCGCCACCGCTCCACCCCGACGCTTGGAATAAAATTTGGGGGGGGGGGGGGGGGGAAACAACAAAAATACGTTGTTCATAATAAAGGTTTTTGGGTTAGATCGCGTTTATTTATAAATGTGTTGTAACCCTCCACCACCCGACACGGCCAATCAGCAAAAAAAAGTGTCACGTTGACAAAAAGACAAATAATTCACTACTTTAGCCCACCGGTGTGTTGAAGAGTGAATCCACATTTACAGTTTGAGTACGACGTTTCGCTGGTAAATACATCCAGCATCATCGGGCAATTCGCCAGAATGGTAAAGCCCTCGCTTGCTCCCGGTTTTATATAGAGCAGCAGGGTGACGTCATCACTTAACTCATATCAGATGCAGTGATTAGAGGCGGAGGGGAGGGGGTATTGTAATTATATAATCGATTAGTAATCAGTCATTGGTTATGATTAGTAATGAGTTGTAGATTAGTAATTCTTTAAATCAAAATGTAACGTGTATTATTTAATAATACGCTTCCAGGCCGCACTAAGCCTGTAGCTGTCAGAGCGATTAAAGTTATTCTTGTTCCTCTCAATTTCAATGGATTATGTATGAGCATCTTGATAAGAGAGGATTTCTGAGCTGGATGATGATGTGATTCTGCATTCAGATAGGCATCAGTGTGCATTTGATTTCTGTAAACGCTGTGTTATTTTATACATCGGGCTAAAACAGTGTCAGATGGTGAGAGTCTAGTGAGAGAGATTAAACACGTTAAAGACGCACTACGACAGAATGGCTACAATAATGCTCAAATTAACAGAGCACTGAATGCCAAATCACGATCGCAAAGCAATACTGCTGAAAGCGACCAGATTGTTAAAACAATAAAAATTCCATATATCTCAGGAGTAACTGACAAATTAGCCCGTGTTTTGCAAAAGCAAAACATTACAGTAAGATTTGATACAGTACACAAAATTCCAAAACTAGTATCTTGCACTAAAGATGCATTACCTAAATTATCAACTGAAGGTGTATATCGGATTAATTGTTTATGTGGCAGCTGCTACATTGGACAGATGGGACGTAACATCAGCGTAAGACTAAAAGAACATCAGAGAAATATTAAATTATCTCAAACACAACTGTCGGCAGTGGCAGAACATGCTTGTCAACAAGGACACTCAATTGATTTTGACAATGTTGCAGTGGTGTGTAAAACTAATTATTACTGGCAAAGACTAATTAGAGAATCCATTGAAATTGAGAGGAACAAGAATAACTTTAATCGCTCTGACAGCTACAGGCTTAGTGCGGCCTGGAAGCGTATTATTAAATAATACACATTACATTTTGATTTAAAGAATTACTAATCTACAACTCATTACTAATCATAACCAATGACTGATTACTAATCGATTATATAATTACAATACCCCCCCTCCGCCTCTAATCACTGAACCTGATATGAGTTAAGTGATGACGTCACCCTGCTGCTCTATATAAAACCGGGAGCAAGCGAGGGCTTTACCATTCTGGCGAATTGCCCGATGATGCTGGATGTATTTACCAGTGAAACGTCGTACTCAAACTGTAAATGTGGATTCACTCTTCAACACACTGGTGGGCTAAAGTAGTGAATTATTTGTCTTTTTGTCAACGTGACACTTTTTTTGCTGATTGGCCGTGTCGGGTGGTGGAGGGTTACGACACATTTATAAATAAACGCGATCTAACCCAAAAACCTTTATTATGAATAATATTGGTCGCGAAAGCCTACATGTTAAACTGCCTAACTTCTATGGGGAGGATACTTTTCTTAAAACCAGAAAATTGGAGAAGCTCCGCATTAAGCGGATGAAATTGATATCTTCACTGGCGTTCCTCAAAAGGTGCAGAGATTCAAAGGTAATACCAAACGCAGTTAAAATAACACATCACATAAAGTCTTCTAAAGCTAACCAAATACTACACAGAGCTAGCGAATTATTATTAATAGAGAGAATACAGCACAATAGGAGTGAACTATCTTACATTTCGGAATCGCTAAAGCAGTTACACTTAGATATAAGCAATAGTGTATCTATGCATTATTGGAATATAATCGATAACATAACACAACAATCGGCTCATAATGTGTTTAAACTAACAAAAACTAACCAAATTAATAAATTTTCTAGACTACATAATAAACAAATCCCTACTGAAAACCAAAAATTTAAAAACAAAACCGTACTGAACTTGACTAACACTGTATTAACCGGTGACATGGTCTCTATCCTTTCTAAAGGCCTTAACTTTGCCGTTACCCCACGCACAATTCCAGTGGATGAGATCATTGCTGAGGTAGAATCAGCAGTTAGACTCCTTCCACATAATGAGGCAGAGATGACTAGACATGAGGTTGCTAAAATAATTGAGAATAGCAAAATTCCAAAAGTAAATATTAGCTCTAATGAGGCAAAAGCCTTAAGAGAGCTGCGTGTAAACAAGGATATCCAAATCCTAGCAGCTGATAAAGGCCACACTACTGTAGTGATGTCACGAGCCGATTATGATAATAAAATTAGAAATTTACTAGAGGAAAGCACCTACATTAAAATTAAACGAGATCCAACTAATACTTTAGAACGTAAGACCACTGCAATAATTGCAAATTCATTAATCCCTAAAAATGAGCAATACCAAATTAAGCCAAGGGCCTCAAAACCACCTAGACTCTATGGGCTACCAAAGATTCATAAAATCGGCATCCCATTACGACCCATAGTCAGTACAATTGGCTCTGCCACATATCAATTAGCAAAATATATAACCTAACAAATACAGCCCTACATCGGTAGGACATCTTCATTCATAAAAAAAAAATTCAGAACATCTTGTGAATGTGCTTAAAGATATTAAACTTACTCCTGATGATATTCTGGTAAGTTTTGATGTGATTTCTCTATTCACTAAGGTTCCAGTGGACGAATCGCTTAAATTACTTGATACACTAGTAAAGAATACCGGTTTACCAAAATATATTCTGAAACTTGCTGGCCATTGTTTAAATAACACTTACTTCTTATGGAGAGGGGATTTCTTTAAACAAAAGGAATGAGCAGCAATGGGTTCTTCTTTATCCCCTGCTACAGCAAATTTGTACGTGGAAAACTTTGAAATAAGAGCACTTGCCTCGAGCACATTAAAACCATCCTTTTGGTTTAGATATGTGGATGACACTTTGGTTGTCTGGCCACATGGTAAAGATACACTGAATGATTTTCTAAATCATCTCAATGCACAAAACCCGGCCATCCAGTTCACCATGGAAATGGAGGTGAATAACACACTCCCATTCCTAGATATTTTGCTTGGACATGGCCTAAACGGTAAAATAACACACAGCGTTTACAGAAAGCAAACGCACACTGATACCTATCTGAATGCAGAATCACATCATCATCCAGCTCAGAAATCCTCTCTTATCAAGACGCTCATACATCGGGCTAAAACAGTGTCAGATGGTGAAAGTCTAGTGAGAGAGATCAAACACGTTAAAGACGCACTACGACAGAATGGCTACAATAATGCTCAAATTAACAGAGCACTGAATGCCAAATCACGATTGCAAAGCAATACTGCTGAAAGCGACCAGATTGTTAAAACAATAAAAATTCCATATATCTCGGGAGTAACTGACAAATTAGCCCGTGTTTTGCAAAAGCAAAACATTACAGTAAGATTTGGTACAGTACACAAAATTAAAAAACTAGTGTCTGGGACTAAAGACGCATTACCTAAATTATCAACAGAAGGTGTATATTGGATTAATTGTTTATGTGGCAGCTGCTACATTGGACAGACGGGACGTAACATCAGCGTAAGACTAAAAGAACATCAGAGAAATATTAAATTATCTCAAACACAACTGTCGGCAGTGGCAGAACATGCTTGTCAACAAGGACACTCAATTGATTTTGACAATGTTGCAGTGGTGTGTAAAACTAATTATTACTGGCAAAGACTAATTAGAGAATCCATTGAAATTGAGAGGAACAAGAATAACTTTAATCGCTCTGACAGCTACAGGCTTAGTGAGGCCTGGAAGCATATTATTAAATAATACACATTACATTTTGATTTAAAGAATTACTAATCTACAACTCATTAATAATCATAAACAATGACTGATTACTAATCGATTATATAATTACAATACCCCCCCTCCGCCTCTAATCACTGAACCTGATATGAGTTAAGTGATGACGTCACCCTGCTGCTCTATATAAAACCGGGAGCAAGCGAGGGCTTTACCATTCTGGCGAATTGCCCGATGATGCTGGATGTAATTACCAGTGAAACGTCGTACTCAAACTGTAAATGTGGATTCACTCTTCAACACACCGGTGGGCTAAAGTAGTGAATTATTTGTCTTTTTGTCAACGTGACACTTTTTTTGCTGATTGGCCGTGTCGGGTGGTGGAGGGTTACGACACATTTATAAATAAACGCGATCTAACCCAAAAACCTTTATTATGAATAATATTGGTCGCGAAAGCCTACATGTTAAACCAAAAATACGCTGCTTGAAAACCAGCCATTCGATCACTTGGAAGGACTCTCACGTTGCTAATTATGAACAGCTGCGTACGTTCCGAGCGAGTGGGCTCGTTACGTCACATTACACTTGCTTACCGAGAGAAAAGGCTCGCCGAGACTCAAGAGTTTTTTTTTAAGATTGTCGCAGTAAGGGGTTGGGGAAACTATCGCTCCGCATTTCCCAATGAAGTAATTTGCGAGTTATTTATTTTTTGGCTTTTTACTTTGGCGAATATTCTCATATTCTTGTTTCTTTCGGTAAAGTCATGTAGAAGGAAAACAATAAAATAATAAAAATATAAAACAATAGAATTTTCACGACGTTTCGACTGCAACACAAGCAATCATCATCAAGTGTGAAAACCACAGCAATATTTTTTTTTTTCAAATTTCCTTGTTGTGGTTTTCACACCTGATGACGATTGCTTGTGTTGCAGTCAAAACGTCGTGAGAATTTTATTGTTTTATATTTTTTATTATTTTATTGTTTCCCCCTCTACGTGGTGACTTTACCGAAAGCAACAAGAATATGAATCCCTGCAGTCTCACGTCACCTGTCAAGAGGCGCTCGTGCTCTCGTACCTGCTGCAGGGCTTGGTGGATGCTTGCTGCCAGCTTGCCCACCTGGTAGTACAGGCTGCCATCCGCCAGCACCCTGGACAGCGGCACGCCGGGCAGGTACGTGAGCAGCCGCACGTTGAACTCCTTCTCTCCTTCGCCGCAGTCTGAGAATTCACAGCAGGAGTCGCCACCGAGGTCAAGAGGTCACCACGGTTAGTGAAATCTCACCGTCGCTTCCTTTTGCTGGAACATAAAAAGCTGTTCGGAAGCTGATATCGGAACCTCCAAGGTCTGGCCAAAGTGTCAACTCACCACTTTGCGCCCTGTGTTCATTACCCACGTGCTATACTACACAGGGTCTCTTATGAATTGCTCAACTGATAGCCAAGGCTACTATTCTTTTTTTAGGAAATTAAGCGACAATTTGCTGCTCAGCATTAAATGGTTAATAATAATAATGAACGTGCCAAGTCCGATATATAACGCACGTAAAATTTGTGTAGTCTTTAAAACGCCAATCTCTCAAGCAACTTGAATCGAGTATTTCTGTCCCCCCCCCCCCCCCCCAAAATAGTAAATTGGAGTGATTTTTTCATCATGACTTTCTTTCACGGTACTATTAACGCAGAAATTAATAACACGAACGCATTCCGAAATTCGCATTCCTATATGGCCTTGTTGTCTAAACCGCTATAGCTAAATAAAGCATTTGAGAGGAATAATACCTCGCCACACCCATGCGTAAGGCATCCGCCAAAGTTGCAACGTGGCACGCAACCCTCGTGCCTTAGCGCACGCTGACCGGAACCGGGGGCAATTCACCCAGATTCGGGCCAGAATGGATACGTCAGCACACGAGTCTAGCTGAATTCCCTGGGTTCAGCTTGAGCAAATTACTTAGGAGCAGGGTGAATGGGGGCCCATCTGCATCAGGAGGCGACTTTTATCGCTCGTTCCATCACGTAAATATAAGGGTCAGCGGCTTTCCGTGATCTTCGCATTCCAAACACGGCGTTGGGCGGTGATGTCAGCTCACGCGATGAACCCCGAGCCTGGGTTTAAAGGAGCGCTGCTAGCCCAGGCATTATAATCAGAATATGTACTTTTACTGGAGGAATCCGATGAGCTATGAAGCACTTTGCTTTACAAATGTTTAGCAGCCCAGGGTTGTCCCAACTACAGCCCGTGGGCCAAGCCCGAACCACCAAAATTAATTCATTCTGGTCTACAGGACAACTATCCCGCCACGCCTTACAAGAACTAATTAAGTACATGTCTCAGTCAGCAATACTCACTTGAAATTACACACGACAACCGTCGCTCCCACGCCCGCCCCCCAACTGAAAAGTTTGACAAGACCCTCCCGATACTCAGTGAGGCTCTGCTGTGAAAACAAGTGTAACGATGATGATTACAATAATAATAATATTAATAGAAGTGATGCGATGCAGGAGGTCGGAGTGGGTGTGGGGGAGAGATAAGCTCTGTATCGACATGTTTGCATTTCTCTAAATCTCTCCTCTTGCGGATAGATCTTTCTCCTATCTCTTCCATATAAATATCATATTTCTGATTAAATCTCTCTCTATGAATGAGTTAAATGATGACATCACCCTGCTGCTCTATTTAAGACCAGGAGCAAGTGAGGGCTTCACCATTCTGGTGAATTGCCCGATGATGCTGGATGTAATTACCAGCGAAACGTCGTACTCAAATATTGTAAATGTTGTGGATTCACTCTTCATCACACCGGTGGGCTAAAGTAGTGAACTATTTTGTCTGTTGTCAACGTGACTCATTTTTTACTGTTTGGCTGTGTCGGGTGGTGGAGGGTTATGACACATTTATAAATAACGCGATCTCACCCAAAAAACCTTTATCATGAATAAATCTCTCTCATATCTCTACAATATATCGCTTGTGACATCTCTCTCCCGTCTATGCTTGTTCATGTAATACATGGTTTTGGTTTGACGTGTTCCCCTTGTCAGCCAATCCGGAACTCGATGCAAAGAGTTTGACGTTTGCTTCTCTGTGCCATTAAAACGTCTCAGGGTCTCGTGGGAAGATAAGCAGAAACAAAAATTACGATTTAGGTTTTGTAAGTATGTTGAAATTCTTTCGCACCATACGTACGTAGCCAACCGTGCTCATCGGAGGTGTGGGGAGGTGGAACACACTGTGCAGTTGGCGAATGGCGGCGTCGGTGAACTGTAAAAACATTATATCTACCAACATGCAGGTCAGTAGATGAGAAAACAGCAAGTGTGCTTCTGATCTCTCACCACAGATGTTATCGTCTCGTCCGTGTGGCTTTGCTGTGAGCAGTCATTCCAGTTTCATCCCACACACCAAACATTGTTTTTTTATATATATGAAGAATTTACAAAATATCACAATGTGGACCTTGGGCCAGTACCAACAAGCAGTGCGTTACATCCACCAACCTCACAAAAACTAAAAAGTATGATCCTTTTACATCACTTATCGTCAGTGGAGTGCGACCCAGTATCGTACCACCGCCTCATGCTCGGATATTGATCGTTGTCTTTGCAAGTATAAACCAATGCTGTATTCGTATGATTACTATCAGCCTATGACTAAATCACCTGGAATGTGCCCTATCGTAAGATCTGAAAGCTAAGCAGGTTGAGCCTGGATTAGGGCTTCTATGGGTGACAATCGTGCATTAAACAGGCATCACAGGCTGCTGCGTGGTGCTATGTTGTGGGGGCCAGAGTTCAGTTGGAGCAAAATCAATTGTACTGCACTGTACATCTATTAAACTTGATTTGTCGCTTTCGTGACTGCAGGAATTACTCTTTGGTTTTTTCGGTAAAGTCACGTAGAAATAAGAAAAAATAAAATTACATAATAGCATACGACGTTTCGATTGCAACGCAAGCAATCATCATCAGGCATAGAAGAGCTAAATTTAAGAGAGAGAGAGGAAACACAGAACCGCAGAGATATATACAGACACCTAAGTGGAGGGAGTTCACACACAGACACAAAGAGAGACACAACGTACGGAGCACAGAGAGATAGGGTCTCTGTGCCGAGGCCTTAGCATGTAGGGGGAGACAAAGAGAGATGGAGAAGCACATCAAATAGAACAAGATTTAGTATTATGTACATCTCTTCTCCAATGTCTCTGCTCCCGGGACCCCCGCAGGCGCAGCTCACCGATGCTCTCGAGCGACATGATCTTCCCGCTGACGTTGTCCACCACCTCCTGCATGGGGAAGCCCCTCTCCCGCAGGAACCTCATCATGGCCATCTGCACCTCGAGCATCTGCGGCCGCTGGCTGTCCCGCGTGTTGGTGACCTTGAGCACGAACTGGCGACCGGCGCGCGCCAGCACGCGGTAGTTCTGGTCGACGTAGCTCGCCAGCGGGCTCACCCCCGCCACGCTCACCCCGTAGAGGCGCTCCACCAGCTCCGCCGCGCGGGACTCGCTGAGGCACGGCTTCTGGTGCTCGTGGCCATCGTCCTGCGGCGCGGCTTGCATCGTCTTCAACGGACAAAACGAGGGCAATCAAAAAGCTTTTTGGGGTTTTGCGAGTGCACGTTGGCGTCCGCTCCATTCGATGAGCATGGTTGGCTACGTACGGTGCGAAACAAGCTCAGCATACACACGAGGCTACACCCTGGAGGCACTACGCTTCACGGACAGCCCACAGTAGTTTTCGCATTTACAAAGTTGTGCAGACACACGTGGCATACTACTTATTTAAATTACATCTCCGAGATCTTGAGCATCCGACTGTGAAGCAGACAGTGCGCAATATTTACAGTTCATACACCCACAGTATTAACCGGGGTGGTCGTGGGGCTCGTACCACAAACATCTGCAACGCGCTACCGCTCGGCCATGAAGTCAATCGATCGATCAGCGATCAATAAACAAGTCTCTTTGCTCGCATCACATTTAATAGCAACACATTTCACCGAACAGAAAAGCACCACTTAAACATGTCAGATATAAGATTCGTAATAACAGAGAATTCTCCTTGTGTATTTCAGTGGAAATACAGCCAGTGCCTGATAAAGTAGCATTACTGTAACTGGAATTATAACAAGAACCGTGGGTTTATGCAGCATTGGGGAGCTGCAGCTATGGCCCACCGAGTAAACACCTTGTCCCGTAAGCACGAAATCACGTGTTCAAATTCCACTGGATGTGTAATTGTGTGAATAATAATCAGGGCTTAATCTGTCACTGAATATTTTCCGGGTCGCTGGTGCGGAGTGGAGTGGGCAGCACAGCCCCGGTAGCCACGGCGATAGCGAAAGGTACACACGGGACGTGGTGTGCCGGGTGTCAGCATATTTTTCAGAGTCGCTGACACAGGGCAGCCCTGGCCGAAATTATCTCCATATATATGTAAAAGGCAAAGTTGTGATTATGTGTGTCTGTTCAAAATGTTTAGCGTACTTCCCGACATGCAACAAGCTTGAAATTTGCCATGTGGGTACTTTCCAGACTGTACACCACACAAAAATTATTAAAATACACTTTTGTGTTTTTTCGGGGGGGAGGAGGGGGGAGGAGCTCAATAATGCATTATTTTTTTGCACGGCAAGTGAGCTGTAACGTCAAATCTGTCACGTGACCCACGCATGTGGAAGCGTAACGCATTGTAGTGTAGTGGTTAGCGCACTGCGCTACGAACCCGGCAACCCGAGTTCAATTCCCGCTCACGGCCACCACCAGTGACGATTATTTCAACCGCTCCTGGGCCTCCCCTAGATCGACTCAGCCTCAAACGAGTAACTGGTGTGGTGTGAACATCGCCACTGGGGACACAAAGGCGGCCGGGCGTGGTGCTGTCACCCACCCCTTCGTCTGTATAGATAAAAGGGAAATTTGTGAATATGTGTGTCTGTTCGAAATGTTTAGCATACTTCCCGACATGCAACAAACTTGAAATTTGCCATGTGGGTAGCTTCCAGAGTGTAAACAATGCAAAAAGTATAAAATATACTCTTTGGTTCTATTGGGTAAAGTCACGTAGGTGAAAATAAAATAACAAAAAATCACGACGTTTCGGCCACAACACAAGCGGCCTTCATCAGGTGAAGGGACGAGACTGTCTGGAGGACAGCGCTGGAGTGAGAGAAGCCACGCTTAGATCACGACCTTTAAGCTGTGTGAGAAGAAAAACACAAAGCGCCTTGACAAAGGAATTATCATATAATTTAGCATTGAAATGGCTCATTTAAATAGCTAAGTTAAAGCATACACATCCGCAGAGGTACCCCTTGACAAAGGAATTAGCATAGAATTTAGCATTGAAATGGCTCATTGAAATAGCTAAGTTAAAGTGTACACATCCGCAGAGGCACCCCTTGACAAAGGAATTAGCATAGAATTTAGCATTGAAATGGCTCATTGAAATAGCTAAGTTAAAGTATACACATCCGCAGAGGTACCCCTTGACAAAGGAATTAGCATAGAATTTAGCATTGAAATAGCTGAGTGGTTAGCTTGTAACTCGTCACAGAAATAGCTATGTTAAAGTCAGAGCATATTTCACGTAAACAAAACGTGCCAATTAGTTACTGGTTCAGCACACTGGTGTATTGGATAGTAAACCCAGAACATTTACCATTAGAGAATGACGTTTCACTGATTATTACAACCAGCTTCATCAGGCGATTTGCCATAACTGTGAAGAAGTATTCCTGTTTCCGTCTTTGAAGTCAACTCAGCCTTAAATGAGTACTTGGTGCAGGGTGTGAACATCGCCACTTGGGAGACAAATGCGGCCGGGCGTGGTGTTTGGCCACCCACCCCATCGTGTGCTGGGCCGGCCTTCATAGGTGTTGGCTCCCAGCGATTGCCCCGAGTCTGTTAAGGCTATACGGGGGTCTTTGTCTTTGTGTGTATGAGATGCATGCGAGTGTGTGTGTGTGTGTATGAGATGCATGTGTGTATGTGATGTGTGTATGTGTATGAGATGTGTGTGTGTATGAGATGTGTGTGTGTATGAGATGTGTGTGTGTGTATGAGATGTGTGTGTGTGTATGAGATGTGTGTGTGTGTATGAGATGTGTGTGTGTATGAGATGTGTGTGTGTATGAGATGCATGTGTGTATGAGATGTGTGTGTATGAGATGCATGTGAGTGTGTGTGTATGAGATGTGTGTGTGTATGAGATGTGTGTGTGTGTATGAGATGTGTGTGTGTATGAGATGCGTGTGTGTGTGTGTGTGTATGAGATGGGTGTGTATGAGATGTGTGTGTATGAGATGTGTGTGTGTATGAGATGTGTGTGTATGAGATGTGCATGTATGAGATGTGTGTGTGTATGAGATGTGTGTGTGTGTGTATGAGATGTGTGTGTGTGTATGAGATGTGTGTGTATGAGATGTGTGTGTGTATGAGATGTGTGTGTGTGTGTATGAGATGTGTGTGTGTGTATGAGATAGTGTAGCGGTTAGCGCGCTGCGCTATGAACCTGGCGACCCGGGTTCGATTCCCGCTCACGGCCAACACCAGTGACGATTATGTGAACCGGTCCCGGGCCTCCCCTAGGTCGACTCAGCCTCAAATGAGTACCTGGTGCGGTGTGTAAACATCGCCACTAGGGAGACAAAGGCGGTCGGGCGTGGTGCTGGCCACCCACCCCCTCGTGTACCGTTCTGGCCTTCATAGGTGCTCGCTAACAGCACTTGCCCCTACAGTCTGTTACAGGCTATATGGGGGATCTTTGTCTTTGTGTGTGTGTATGAGATGCGTGTGTGTGTGCATGAGATGCACTGCTGTATAATAATGTACTACTCACTACTGAGTACACAGACAGTCCCCACTGTGTTCACAGCTACCACCCCAACGCAAGCATAAACTCAACTCAGTCATTAAAAATGTTAAGTTATGTTTAGCAAACAATAGTCATTGCAACGTTATACTTGAATCTAATAACAAGTTTAAGGCACTGCTGTATAATAATGTACTTGTCACTACTAACCACAGTACCCACTGTGTTCACAGCTACCACCCCAACGCACACACACTCACACAGTGCGCTAACCACTGCACCACCGCTCCCCACTACACACAGTGTGCTAACCACTGCACCACCGCTCCCCACACACACACAGTGCGCTAACCACTGCACCACCGCTCCCCACACACACAGTGCGCTAACCACTGCACCACCGCTCCCCACACACACACAGTGCGCTAACCACTGCACCACCGCTCCCCACGTCCACCACAACCTGGCACCCGATGATGTATCGATCGGCTCGGCTTTCCGTGGCTGCTGCGCCAAGTCACCTGCAGGGAAAATCGATTTAAATTTCGATTACCTATACTCGCGCCGATTCCTAATGGGATAACATTAGGAATCGATTATAATAGAGTTACGGATGTATGAGTCGATTTCTATTGGGATAACATGGGAACCGATTTATTTGTGGCTTAGGCTAATAAAATCGATTTGCATTGGGATAACATGGGAATCAACAGTGGTCTAAAATGAACCTTCATTAATCGATTCCTACTGTGTAGACGTGGGAATCGACCACGTTAGACGATCACGTGTGTGGGCGTGGTCTCTCAACGTCAATCAACCATGTAGGGCGTTGACTGGTGGAGAGTTTGGGATCTGATTGATTGATTGCTTCTGTGGACAAGTGTCTTTTATACAGGTAACGAGCTGAGATTAGGAGCACTCCCTCTAAGAGTGTGCTCCTAATCTCAGCTCGTTACCTGTATAAAAGACACCTGGGAGCCAGAAATCTTTCTCATTGAGAGGGGGTCAAATACTTATTTCCCTCATTAAAATGCAAATCAATTTATAGCATTTTTGACATGCATTTTTCTGGATTTTGTTGTTGTTATTCTATCTCTCACTGTTCAAATAAACCTACCATTAAAATTATATTTCTTAAAATTATATTTCTTTGTCAGTGGGCAAACGTACAAAATCAGCAGGGGATCAAATACTTTTTTTCCCTCACTGTAAACCCCAATGATCCGATCGAAATGAGGGATTTTGATCGGATCATTGGGGGGCCACGTGCCACCACCCCCCCCCCCCCCCCCAAACAGTCATGAGCAGCACCTCCCCACACGCCCTGCCACCGAGAAAAATGTTTCACGTACGAGAGTGAAACTGATATTTTCATTCTCAGCTGGAATTTAGCCAAATGCAATATGCTTGAGAAACCTGGTTTAAAATCACAAGCAAGTTGCCTGAATTTCAAACCCATGGTCTCAGCGGTACAGCTCGGTGCTCTTGGCAGGCTGAGCCAACCGGTCACTTCATCGCAAGCAACCGGAAGCATCAAGGTTGTCAATGCCGTGCGCGTCGTCCTAATGGGGAGCGGCAGTGTGGTGGCTTGCAACGCTGTGTTGCGAACCCAGTGAACAGAGTTCGATTCCTCCCCACTCACGACCAATAACGGTGCCGAATATTTAAACCGCTTTCCATGGGTCGGCATGGCTTTAAATGAGTACCTGGTGCAGTGTGATCGTGGTGGTGGTTGTGATGGTGGTGATGATCATGGTTGTGATGATGGTGGTGGTGATGGTGTCTCTATGGGTCTCTGTGAGTCCCTGAGCCTCTATGGGTGTCTACGAGTCTCAGTCACTCTGGGTCTATATGGGTCTCTATGAGTCTCTACGGGTCTCTACGGGTCTCTGTGTGTCCCTGTGGGTCTCTGTGAGTCTCTGTGTGTCTGTTGGTCTCTGTATGTCTCTGTGTGTCTCTGTGGGTGTCTCTGTGGGTCTCTGTGTGTCTCTGTCGGTCTCTGTGAGTCTCTGTGGGTCTCTGTGTGTCTCTGTCGGTCTCTGTGTGTCCCTGTGGGTCTCTGTGGGTCTCTGGTGGCCGAGCCTGCTGTTGGCCACCCACTGCTCGTGTGCTGTGCCAGCCTTCATAGACGCTGCTACTCGCCAACAGCAATTGCCTCAACAGTCTGTTATTTCAAGTTTCATTTCAAGTTTTCATGTATTAGGTATAGCCCTGTGACATGGGAATCAATAGTGGTCACCCACCTAAGTTCATTATAAACGTGGGAGCATTATACGCATTAGTTCGCTATCACGACATACAGTACCCTGGTGTCTACAAACTAAGTTGCCTCTGTGGTAGTAGTTACATTGGAGAAACCAAACGCCATGTCTCGGACCGCATTCGTGAACACAAAGCAGACCTTAAACACGGTAGGACCAACACCTCGGCCATGGCAGATCACTGTTATAATTCAGTAGGCTCACATGACATTGACTTCTCCAAGACAGAGGTTCTTTGCAATCCATCTGGCTACCATGAGATATTTGTTCATGAGGCTATCCACATATACAAACACAGAGACAATTTCAACCGAGAAGATGGACTCTGGCTTAGCAATCATTGGAAGGATCTGATACACCATTTCAGGTCTTAATTGATTGTTCACACTTACGGTGGCTTTCAGACAGCATAAATTAATTTTTCGTCTCCCCCCTCCTCTTTTCAGAACATAGATGGACTCTTGATTTAAAGCTTTCGTGACTGCACTAATTCATATTTGCTATGGTAATGTTAACATGTAACTCACGTCACACAACCATGTTTACAAAGACAAGCATTATTAATACACAAACACATTCAACTAATCCATATGAACTATATCTTCATACACTTAAATCCAGGTCTGATTTTCATCTACCTTGAAGTTAAAAGCTAAACTGAACTATTTTTATTTTACCAGGCAAGGCCCATTGAGCTACAGTGTGGGAAAAAAGTATTGGATGCCCTGCTGATTTTGTACGTTTGCCCACTAACAAAGAAATGATCAGTCTATAATTTTAATGGTAGGTTTATTTCAACAGTGAGAGACAGAATAACAACAACAAAATCCAGAAAAACGCATGTCAAAAATTGTATAAATTGGTTGGCATTTTAATGAGGGAAATAAGTATTTGACTCCCTCTCAATCAGAAAGATTTCTGGCTCCCAGGTGTCGTTTATACAGGTAACGAGCTGAGATTAGGAGCACACTCTTAAAGGGAGTGCTCCTAATCTCAGCTTACCTGTATAACAGACACCTTTCCACAGAAGCAATCAATCAGATTCCAAACTCTCCACCATGGCCAAGACCAAAGAGCTCTCCAAGGATGTCAGGGACAAGATTGTAGACCTACACAAGGCTGGAATGGGCTACAAGACCATTGCCAAGCAGCTTGGTGAGAAGGTGACAACAGTTGGTGCGATTATTCGCAAATGGAAGAAACACAAAAGAACTGTCAATCTCCCTCGGTCTTGGGCCCCATGCAAGATCTCACCTCGTGGGGTTGCAATGATCATGAGAACGGTGAGGAATCAGCCCAGAACTACACGGGAGGATCTTGTCAATGATCTCAAGGCAGCTGGGACCATAGTCACCAAGAAAACAATTGGTAACACACTACGCCGTGAAGGACTGAAATCCTGCAGCACCCGCAAGGTCCCCCTGCAAAACAAAGTACATATAAATGCTTGTCTGAAGCTTGCCAATGAACATCTGAGTGATGCAGAGGACAACTGGGTGAAAGTGTTGTGGTCAGATGAGACCAAAATGGACCTCTTTAGCATCAACTCAACTCGCCGTGTTTGGAGGAGGAGGAATGCTGCCTATGACCCCAAGAACACCATCCCCACTGTCAAACATGGAGGTGTAAACATTATGCTTTGGGGGTGTTTTTCTGCTAAGGGGACGGGACAACTTCACCGCATCAAAGGGAAAATGGACGGGGCCATGTACCGTCAAATCTTGGGTGAGAACCTCCTTCCCTCAGCCAGGGCATTGAAAATGGGTCCTGTATGGGTATCCCAGCATGACAATAACCCAAAACACACGGCCAAGGCAACAAAGGAGTGGCTCAAGAAAAAGCACATTAAGGTCCTGGAGTGGCCTAGCCAGTCTCCAGACCTTAATCCCATAGAAAATATGTGGAGGGAGCTGAAGGTTCGAGTTGCCAAACATCAGCTTCGAAACCTTAATGAGTTGGAGAAGATTTGCAAAGAGGAGTGGGACAAAATCCCTCCTGAGATGTGTGCAAACCAGGTGGCCAACTACAAGAAACGTCTGACCTCTGTGATTGCCAACAAGGGTTTTGCCACCAAGTACTAGGTCATGTTTTGCAGAGGGGTCAAATACTTATTTCCCTCATTAAAATGCAAATCAATTTATAACATTTTTGACATGCGTTTTTCTGAATTTGGTTGTTTTTCTGTCTCTCACTGTTCAAATAAACCTACCATTAAAATGATAGACTGATCATTTCTTTGTCAGTGGGCAAACGTACAAAATCAGCAGGGAATCAAATACTTTTTTCCCTCACTGTACATAGCTCTTTTTCAGAAGTGCCCCGGCCACAAACGATAGCTTAACGAGATGGCTTATTGTGTGGAAATGTATAGCAGCCAAATACTCTGGATTTTTATAAATATGGAGGGAAAAACCGGAAGATCTGGATAAAAATACATGCAACCACAAGGAGAACATGCAGATTCCAAATATACAGGCATCAGGGTTGAGATCGAACCCATGACCTATATACCAGGCGAGGTAGTTGACTGCCACCGTGGCGCAGGGCTTTAGAATACATTGCTGTCTTTACACTTTGAAAATAGAATTAAGGTTTTTTTTTCCCATTACATGAAATTACCACCGTTTATTGTAAGAACTGGTGAGTATTGTTTGAAATCTATTTTTTTACAGAGAGCCCGCGAGCATACCGCTTTTTCCAAGGAAAAGACTGGGGATTTAAAAAATTCATTCGAAGAGATTTTTTGCTTGATGAATCTAATAGCTTGCTTCCAGATAACAAACTGACACTCTTTGGTGAAGTAAGTATGACATGCTGCAGCTAATGTGTAATTTTCTATTTTAGTCATTACAATTGCACAGTTGGAGTCAATATTCTACTTAATTGAAGATTGTAATAATTACTTTCCCTGTTCCATACAAGGAAATTGTTAACATGAGTTTTACAAGCACGTTTTTCCTCCACTGGTGCTAGAGTTAACATAGCACAACAATTAAATAATCAAGCGTAATTTTTTTTAGGTTTTCTTCCTCTGGATAGTGTTTATATTTAAACCTTGACGTTTTTATAAACTAGAATGTCAGGTATTACATAAAGTGTTTTGTTTAAATGTCGCCACATGAATTCCTTTTCCTATTCTCGGACATCAGCCAGTTTGATGTAAATGTTTCTTGTCCTTAGGGGGGTCCTTTTAATCAGCCAGATTTATATTTTTTACCTTTAAAATACTTTACAAAATACAAGCATTTTGATAATGAAAGGAAGCACATCAAGAAGGGCTGTTCACTTCCTCTGTTGTTGTGCAGAACCCATAATTAAGGGCCTCACTACCTGTTTTAACTGTTTATACAGTGTAAAATAACTTGACAAAAATATAGAATGAAAATTGATTAAAATGAAAAACATTTCACGGACCTCTATTTTGGCATTATTCACAACACTTGTTCTGATATAGGATGTCTGTGCAGATTTGCTTGCTTGATTGAACCAAAGCCTACATCTTCATGCAAAATGTGTAGTTAAGTGAGGATTTGTAAAAAAAAATCATCAAATGCCTTCTCAAAGCTGGTTGATGTCTATGCAGGTTAGTGTGGTGCAGGATTCCGTGAACATTTCTGGTCAATCCAGCATGAGTACATTGAAAGTGCCAGATTGCCGGCTGGCAGTTGACTTCGGGGAGATCTGGGACAATTCCCGCTTCACTGACTGCCTGCTTCGTGTTGGTGGCCAGGAGTTTAAAGCACACAAGGCCGTATTGGCAGGTCTGTGCCACAACAAGCAACACATGCGTCGTTTAGTGTACAATAGAACCATATAATTAATGATACTGTAATTAGTTTGGGGTAATCAACTACAGCCATTTCCTGTTTTACACTGAATTTTATTAACTAACACTGGCAAATGCTTACGTCAATTTGTAATGCTTTTTGTTAAAGGATACATCAGTAAATATGTGTAATGAATTCAACTGAGTCACAGACGCACTTCTTCAACCGACACACGGGGTACTACCCCGTAACACATGAACAACCTATGTTGGTGGACCACCAGGCTATCTACATTAATTACACAGGAATTAGCTACGACGGACCGGACCCTGGCCGGGGTCCGGGTCCACGTGTTGGTGACTCTTGTAGGACGTAGATTCTTCAGGATGAACAACAGCAGCCGGTCCCTCTCAGGGACCCGGCTTTTATCCTCTGTGGCGGGGGTGGCTCCGCCCTTGGCCACGACCACCTTCTGGAATCCTCTAGCGGGTTCCCGGCCCTGACACGTGACCACCCCTAGCCCCCACCTGGGGGCCCTGTGTACACTTTACCGGTCACGTGTCCTTCGTGGTCAAGTGCCATGGCCCTTGGTAACCCCATTCCCATGGCCAGCACTCTCACACCCTATCCTGTAGGGGTCGGCACCCCATGCAGAGCGTGGTGCCACTCAGCACTGTCAGACAGCGCTCACCATGCCCCTCTCGGGCCGGTACTGCACCCACATCCACGTGGTGCCCGCGATGTTAATACATCGCACGCCGTGCCTCTCTATAGCCGGCATTACACAGTGACATTCGCGATGTCACTACATATATAAATGTAATATTGTATTGTGTGAGAGATAAACATATTTAATTAGGCTGTTGCTAAAGTTTTTATTCCGTTTTTATTTACTTCACTATATCGTTGTTGTGCAGGAATTCATTTTTCACAATGCAGTTATGGTGTAGGTTTTGAGCCTCTAATTTGGACATTTATTTGCGTCCATGTTTGACAAATCTGTAATGGATATGCCATATGAAATAAAATATGGATCTGGATTTTACCTCTTTTGTATCTAGATTATTTGATCTCTAGATATGACATCTAAATGTGTCTGTACCACATTCCGGTGTTTTTCCAATTCACTGTACAGTAAAACCTTGAATTGCGAGTAACTTGGTCTGCAAGTGTTTTGCAAGACGAGCAAATTTTTTAAATAAATATTAATTTGATAAACGAGTGAGGTTTTGCAATACGAGTAGTACGTATACGCTTTGTCTGCCGAGCGTCACGTGATCACAACTGATATACAACTTTGATATACGAGTGCTTTGGATTACAAACACGTTTCCGGAACAAATTATTCTCGCAATCCAAGGTTTTACTGTATTTGTTAACAGTTGCTTTACCTTTTTCAGGTCGGTCACTTGTTTTTAAGGCTATGTTTGAACATGAAATGGAAGAGAGCAAAAAGGTATCTTTAAATGCAATCTTAATACAGCACATTAATACTGTGATCATACATTTCCAAGGTGCATTTGTCACAATGGATCGGTTGATAAGTATCTCTTGAGAGTGCTGTCAAATGTTGAACTATTACCCTAGTAACTCTTTTGGCGCATTGCACATTTATTATCAAAAAGTATTCATTACGAGGGAATGTTAGATTGTATTTTATAGCTATTTTTTATTCAACATTTCACAGAAGGCCATTGCATGTGTGTCAAGAATGGATTTATTACGCGCAATAAATAGTCATCGGCAAGTTGAATACAACTTGAATGGAGCCACTTTACATGTGTTGTGTAGATATAAAGGATGTTTATTTTATTTAATTTAATGCTATATTTTCGTCTCTCAATATATGCCGAAGTTAATTTGAATATATTGTGTTGCTACCTTGCAGAATCGAGTGGAGATTAATTATGTGGAGCCTGACGTGTTCAAGGAAATGATGAGTTTTGTCTATACGGGAAGGGCTCCAAACCTGGAGAAGATGGCTGATGAGCTGCTGGCCGCTGCTGACAAGGTTACACGCTTAAAATATTAACATGAGATCGCACCACCTTGTGATGTATCGGTATGCAGTTGTAGGTCGCAAGTGAAATTAAAACAGCATTTAGGTATTTTCTAAAGCCCGTGTCACAAATAATATGAATAGCAAATGTATATGATGTAGACGTTCACATTCGTGCTTTCAGGTTTTGGAATTGATGTCCTGGGAGATGATTGAATTTTCAACAAAAAATATAAATTGTCATGCAATTTCACAATTGAATTGAATGTCAAACTGGTATTAGTCCATGCTAGAGGCTAGTACGTGTGCATTGAAGTGCATTCACATGCAGCATTTTTATCCTAAGTGCAACCATTTGGCTGTGTGTTCTTGTTTTGAGGGTTTTTTGTTAATCACATTAACAATTGATACAATTAGTAATAAAATAAAGGGAAGTGGTTTAAAAGATTGTTTGATGTGGCATGGCTGTATAGAAATAAATTGGAACAAATATACTTTTATTAAGGAAACGGATATCCTGCTGTTCCTGAAGATCTGCCAGATAATCAGTTAAGAGTCATTACTCTCCCTTCTGGAACATCATATTCAATAGTTCCTAAAGCGATTGTAATGAAATAAGAATACAAATCGTATAAAGTCGCATGTTCAAGCTTTGTTCATTAAAGTTTAATATTCTGCTAGAGTTGAAATATGGTGGCTTGCAGTTGCATTGTTTATCAGCTTAACAACCAAACTCTTTAAGCTCTTGGAAAACAACATCTCACCTCCTTTGTAATTTGCATGACTTTGTAACCAATATAATAAAGTTTAGGACAAGGACCCCTAATTATAGTAGAGATCAATAAATACATGACTTAAAACATAAATATGCTGAAAGGTTGATGCCATGTTTTAAGAAAATTCTCAAACATTTGACTGCTGTATACTGCGTTTATAAAGTAGTTCATGGGGTGAGGGAATGTTATACAAGCGAAATAGGTAGAGAAAATAGTGTTCTTAATACTGAAATTGCACTTTGTTTTTACTTTTCTCAAGTATGCATTAGAGAGGTTGAAGGTGATGTGCGAGGAGGCACTATGCACAAACTTGTCGGTGGAAAATGTTGCAGAGACTTTGATCTTGGCCGATTTGCACAGTGCAGAGCAGTTGAAGGCCCGGGCCATTGACTTCATAATAAACAGGCAAGTCTAGTGAGAGTGTGACTGTCACTGAGCTGCGTAACATTGATGATGCTTACATGGCAATTTGCATTACAGTCCCTTTTAATGGAGACTAACCGTTTGCCCCAATCCTTACAGACACTGCTTATTAGGAGCTCGCTTAACCCTGACTTGTACTTCAGTCATGCGATGGATGTAATGGAGACGGCGGGCTGAAAGTCCATGGTTCTGTCTCGCCCTCACCTGGTTGCGGATGCTTTCCGTGCCTTGGCCACGGCCCAGTCTCCACAGCTGGGACCTCCATGCAAGCGTCTCAAACAGACTTAACGGTGGCAGGCAAAGAACATCTATGACCAGGAAAACTTGGGCTGCACGGTGCGGTTATTTACCTGTGGCCTCCATGCAAACAACCGTGAAGACTTTGCATCAGACTACCAACTTTCCTCTGCTTTGAAAATAATGTTAATTTAAGCAAATATGTTTACTTTCACAAAAAGGTGGCCAAATTAACTTTACCATGTAATATAGTGCTACATCTATACATCTACAACTCTATAAACAAGTACATATGTAGAAAAAATGGAAAACTACAACCTAATAAACACCACGACATATCCCAATTGAGAGAGTGTAAAATAAAACGTTCGATGTGATTGTCCCTAGGTGGTAGGACAATTTGGTTCAATTGTTTAGTTAAGCAAAAACAGAATGGTCTAAAACCCTGCAATGTCTACCTTAACATGAAGGATGAGTATTCGTCCAGTGTCTGTGTACTCAAGGTTACAGATAGTGGTATAGGGAACAACCAGTTCTGAAAGATAAGAATGTGCCAAGCCATATAAGGCCTTAATTCAAGAGGTAAACTTTTCAGATTGATTTTTCATTGCACAAACAGCTTATGCATTGACTAGAACAGGAGTACTATGATTGCCGAGTTTGAAGACTGACAAAGATAATATTGCAGTCGTGTATCCTGCGTATAACAAAGCATGGATGGAGTGCTCGGTGTAAGAAAAGGCAAGGCACAGCATCAATTTGGCCATGTTACGCAGTTGATAACATTTCACTTTTTTGCTTGTATGGGCTTTCATGTATGACCCAAAGATTTTTGACTTACAACAAAAGTAAATCTTACTTCCATCAATTTAGTAGTTTGTTTTCACGGAAACAAGATGTGCTGTTTTCTAAGTTTTGTTTCGTATTATATTGTAATGATTTGTTTTTATTATGAATTTCATCTATTACCAACTCGTAGCATCATGTCAACCCAGAGTTTTACGTGATTGGAAGGACCATAATTTTTGCATCAGCGCTGTTTTACGTAACCTCTCACTTAAAATTAAATTGTACATAAAATTGCATAAGCTTTGAAGGATTACACACATAGATTTGGAAGCACAGATTTAAATAATATTCAAAGCTGCAGGATATAATATGAAAGTACAACAAATGAGCAGTGTCATGGATTTGAGTCGATTTGAAGAATATTACAATCTAATGCAATGTGTTGGGATATGAACAAATGCAAACGACGAGAATGTTGGAGGTTTTTTTACGTGTTAAACGTACAAAACAAGTTGGATAATACATGCAAAATTAAGGATAGCCAGTGTTGTAAGCAGTCTATTTATTTTGTTATTTGTTTAATATTTTAGTTTCGTCCTTATATATATTTGATGCTAAAGATGTATATGGTACATTGCACTGATTAGGTGATTCGGGGAAGTTATTTGTTGTCATGGTGAGAGTTAAAGCATTGAAATCTGATTGGGGTTCTAATCTGCAGCAAGTCTATGCTGTCATAAGTGAGTGTGACAAAAAAGCTTAGCAGAGTGCAGCCAGTGCAGTGCGGTGGACTAATTGACCTCTGAAATGTATCAGGCAGTTACCGATAATGTACTCTTCAAATTGTTGCCTTGTATGACTTCCGAAATTGAAAACACTTTGCGCCAAATGTAAATGTTTATTGGAAAATGGATATACTGTAACTGCCAAAAAATATATATAATTGCAGAAATAATAATATGGTCTTTGTAAAAAGTGTGCGTTTTGAAAAAGTGTGATTGCATGCAAGACAGTTTTGGGTTCTTCCCACGAGTTTTTTTGCATATTCAGAGATGAAAAATGTTAATTGGTTAAATTAAATTTTTTTGCTACAATTGTAATACAAAAATATAAACTTGAAGCTAGAAATGCTTTATAGTGCCCCAATGTTTGACCTTTTTATCTTTTTCCATTACAGATAATACTGTTTTGGATGTAATATAAATGTTTTGTAAGGCCCTTTTACAATGAATTGTCAGCAGATGATTGGAATTGCAAACTGAACCATTCTTGTATATTACGTGTTTTCTAAATTGATTTGCATTATAAATGGCAATATAAACCCTTTTCATGTGGTAAATATATTACCGTTATCTGATCTCTTCTAGAAATCAGTATTTGGATATAAGAAAAAAAGCTGCTTTTAGCTCTGCACCACTTATTCCACATTTTTTTCATTAAAATTGTTTTTGATGTTAATATTTTCATTCATGACATTTTGCAGTGTTACACTTTTTATTTTCGGTAAAGTCTCGTCGAAAGAAATTACTACACTTTACCCGAAAGAACCAAAGAGTCATTCCTGCAGTCACGAAAGCTTTGAATCTATTTTGCTGTGTATTTAAAAGTTGAAAAAACATGAATGTACCTGGAAATATGTCCAGTTTAAGTTGTCATGTTCTTTACTCTGGGAATGTTACAGATATGTGGATATGTCAAATTTCAATTGACACCCAACAACAACATTTTAACAAGTTGTATTTTGGAGCCTTGCCACTTTTATAGGCATGTTTACCATGTGTTGATAAACAGTTCACTGGAGAATTGTAATGTGTTCACTGTTCATCATTTACAGCGTTTTGTCAACCCACTGCTTAAACGAAGGCCTCACCACACCATGTCGGTCATTCTTCACCCACTGATGTTAACTGTGGCTGGGAATTGAACTGGTTGTTTCGTCAGTTTCCTAGTGCCATCACTCCATTCAATTACATCCTGTTTAATGTGTATAATTATAAGTGGCATTCTTACTCTTTGGTTCTATTCGGTAAAGTCACGTAGGTAAAAAAATTAAAACAACAAAAATCACGACGTTTCGGCCACAACACAAGCGGCCTTCATCAGGTGAAGGGACCAACCTGTCCAGCGGGCAGCGTTGGAGTGAAGAAAGCCAAGCGCTGGTCGCCTCCCTTTAAGCTGTGAGGGGGCAAACAGCAAACGCTCTGACAAAGGAAATTAGCATGAAACGCACCACTGACAAAGTTTGGAATTAGCACAAGATGATAATACACCACCCTGGGAGTTTGGAATACCACTATGCATGTTGTTGTTGCGTTGCAACAACAACATTCATAAATACAAACTGACAATTTCATCCTTGCAGTCACGAAAGCTTCAAATCTAGAAGTCGCATTCTATTTTTGGTGATCATACGTTCAGTATTTTCTGCTGAACTGAGTGTTGGATTTATTCATTTTAAATGTACTTTTTGCTTGGTTACATTTTGCTCAGGTAACAGCTCGCATTTGCGGTAACTGGTGCCATACATCAATGTCTTGTATGGCATTAGACACGTCTGTACGAACAGTGTTTTCATTAGCCTCCATTTATCAGTTAGGGGAACAACTAAGCTCGAAGGGGCAGTACGTGTCGTTCTGGTCACTCAACACGACGTGTACTGTTCACGGACCACTGAGAAAACGCGTTGCAACAACAACATGCATAAATACAAACTGACAATTTCAGCCAGTGCAGCAGCTTTATATAGCATGACCACATCGATTCAAGTTTCACAAACATCTTATTCGTATGTGCAGACGTGTAGCAACTACAATAATGTTTCTTTGAGGTGGTAGAGCCGGATGACTGCGTCAGCTGTAGCAGATTGTATCACTGTAATGCCTCCATTATGTTTGTGAATCGGGCATTGAATTGTTATATGTTCCATGGTTCTGGGTGAGCCCAGTCGCACACTGGAGAGTTTTTTCTATTTTCCTTTTTTGTGCATCGACCGGATGTTGTTTAGGGTAGCCCGTAAGCTTTACGGAAGATTGAAGCCAGGTACCTTTTACATCGGGTCTTTCATGAGGTGTTTGTGTCTTGTGGACTTCATTCGGATTTCCAAGAATCACGTTTGAATGTTGCCTTAAAGCTTTCGTGACTGCAGGAATTCACATTATTGGGTCTTTCGGTAAAGTCACGTAGATAGGTTTAAATAAAATAACAAAAAAACCTACGACGTTTCGATCACAGCACAAGCAATCGTCATCAGGAGAGCAATCTTATTATCCCTGAGATCAGGGCTAGGCCAGCCCTGAACAAGATCCGTTTACCATTGGGAGAAGTGACAACAGCAGATGTCAGTGTGAAGGCGATCGGTATTACCTTAGTGTCGCGGCATCTCTTCAGAAATGTGAGCGACTTGATCGAGTCGACGGATCTTGTTCAGGGCTGGCCTAGCCCTGATCTCAGAGATAATAAGATTGCTCTCCTGATGACGATTGCTTGTGTTGTGATCGAAACGTTGCAGTTTTTTTTGTTATTTTTTGTTATTTTCTTTGAACCTATCTACGTGACTTTACCGAAAGACCCAAGAATATCACGTTTGAAGTTACATTGTTGAAGGTTAAGCGCGTGGGTCCAAAAAGGCTTGCGCGACTCGAGTGCTGGCGAGGGACTGTATTGAGATCCGAATGGATGGGGAGACGTTCGTTTTTCCACGATTTGCTGTGCTTCCTGGACAGTTGCAGTATTGAGGCAAATGGATGGGGAAGTGATGCGTGGCAACTCGAGAAGCCAGGATTTTGGATCCTGCTTTAAGGTTCAAGTGCCACCGCATTGCATTGTTCAATTGGACATCAACAAGCCGGGTGTGTGCCGAGCTATTTATGGTCCATGCCGTTGCACAGAATACACAAGGACAATGGCTTATACCATAGCACCGGTGATAAATAAGAATTATCAAACAAGAACATGGAACAAAAGCTGAAAAGTATTTAGGAAAAAAGCGTGGAGCGGTGCATGCTGAGAGTTACTCTGGGATGGAAAGAGGAATGCAGATGTACTGACATCGCAGACGTCGCTGTTTAATGCCGGCGCTAGAGGTGCACGGTGTGCGATGTACTCACATCGTGGACACCACGTATATAGTGACATCGTGGATGTCACTGTGTAATGCCGGCCCTAGAGAGGCACGGAGTGCGATGTGCTCACATCGCGGACACCACTTGTATGCGGGTGTCGTGCTGGCCCTAGAGGGGCTCTGTGAGCGCTGAGTCATAGCGCTGAGTGACACCACGCTCAGGTGTGCATTGCCGACTCCTACAGGATGGGGTGTGAGAGTGTCAGCCATGGAATCGGGTTACTATAGGCCATGGCACTCTGGTTGACCCCGGAGAACACGTGACTGGCAAAGTCTACACAGGGTCCCCAAGTGGGGGGCTAGGGGTGGTCACGTCTCGGGGCGAGATCCTGCTTGGGGATTCTAGAAGGTGGTCGTGGCCAAGGGTGAGGCCAGCCACGACCACGGAGGATATAAGCTGGGTCCCCAGAGTTGCTGTTGTCATCCTGAAGATCTACATTCGACGTCCGTGAAGAGTCACCAACACGTGGACCTGGACCCAAGCTGGGGTCCTGTCCGTTGTAGCTACTCCCAGTGTAGTTACGGTGTAATTAGTGTAGTTAGCCTGGTGGTCACGTAGCTAGTTACGGTGTAATTAGTGTAGTTAGCCTGGTGGTCACGTAGCTAGTTACGGTGTAATTAGTGTAGTTAGCCTGGTGGTTACGTAGCTAGTTACGGTGTAATTAGTGTAGTTAGCCTGGTGGTTACGTAGCTAGTTACAGTGTAATTAGTGTAGTTAGCCTGGTGGTGACGTAGCTAGTTACGGTGTAATTAGTGTAGTTAGCCTGGTGGTCACGTAGCTAGTTACGGTGTAATTAGTGTAGTTAGCCTGGTGGTCACGTAGCTAGTTACGGTGTAATAAGTGTAGTTAGCCTGGTGGTTACGTAGCTAGTTACGGTGTAATTAGTGTAGTTAGCCTGGTAGTTCCGTAGCTAGTTACTGTGTAATTAGTGTCGTTAGCCTGGTGGTCACGTAGCTAGTTACGGTGTAATTAGTGTAGTTAGCCTGGTGGTTACGTAGCTAGTTACAGTGTAATTAGTGTAGTTAGCCTGGTGGTTATGTAGCTAGTTACGGTTTAATTAGTGTAGTTAGCCTGGTGGTTATGTAGCTAGTTACGGTGTAATTAGTGTAGTTAGCCTGGTGGTCACGTAGCTAGTTATTGTGTAATTAGTGTCGTTATTCATAATAAAGGTTTTTGGGTTAGATCGCGTTATTTATAAATGTGTCGTAACCCTCCACCACCCGACACGGCCAATCAGCAAAAAAAGTGTCACGTTGACAAAAGAGTTTCACTACATCAGCCCACCGGTGTGTTGAAGAGTGAATCCACAACATTTACAGTTTGAATACGACGTTTCGCTGGTAATTACATCCAGCATCATCGGGCAATTCGCCAGAATGGTAAAGCCCTCACTTGCTCCCGGTCTTAAATAGAGCAGCAGCAGGGTGACGTCTTCATTTAACTCATTCAGGTGCAGTAATTATATAATCGATTGGTGATCAGTGACAGCACCGTGACTACACGGGATGTCGCGCTTGGCCTGAGCAAAAGGCAGACGGCACAAAGAATGAAGACGCACAATATGACACTGTGAACTTGCGAGACGATTTCGTTTTGCGCGTGCGACAATTACCGCCATTCTGCTGGGTAAAATGTGTAGTACTCTTTGGTTCTATTGGGTAAAGTCACGTAAGTGAAAATAACATAACAAAAAATCACGACGTTTCGGCCACAACACAAGCGGCCTTCATCAGGTGAAGGGACGAGACTGTCTAGAGGACAGCGCTGACTTTACCCAATAGAACCAAAGAGTATGGATCCTAGCAGTCACGAAATCTTTAAATCTAGAATTAAAATGTGTAGTCCAATCACTTGGCACTAAACATTTTATTTAAATGTGAAGACCTTTGTCGATCCACTGCTGGATAAATTCCTCCACCACGATGTTTCTGCCATGGGGGTTGTTTGACCATCATTCACCACATTGGTCAGTGTGGATTGGTGAAGGACAGGTAGGTGCCCAGAATTAGTTCAGATATCACTCACTACTGATGTCATCTGTGATCAGTAATCAAACTTGAGTCGCTGCTGGGTTCATAGTGCATTGCGCTAACAATTGCACCGCTACTACACCTTAAACATTGAATGTCATCATTGACCACGATCAATCCACAGCTGGATGAAGACCTCCCGGTGCTATCCGTGTACCTGCTTGAGTCCCGAGTGGTTGGGGTCATCTGAGTGCAAGTGGTGTGTGGTTATCCACGTCGGGTGAGTTTCCTCACCAACCTGCATTGACCAGGGTATAATGACTAACGGTCACGTATCTTCCCCACAATTTTAACGCATCTTGATACATTAACCTGAATCTGAAAATTTGAAATATTCATCATTACGAGGAAATAAAACAGGAAAGAGACAGACTTCTAAACATGGATTTCTCTGTTAGATGCAGTCATTTGATGCCACTATTTGTGATATCTCAGGGAACACGATGTGACAAATCAAGCATACCAGCTTATATGGAAGAATGTCTCGATTCCAGCTCTCAAATCAACAGATAGACACTATGCTTATATAAATAACCACATTGTACAGCTTACCGACCTACCAAGGAGTTGACGCGTTCTTTCGCTGTCCTCTAGTACACAGGTAACTATAGGCTACAACAGGTGTTTCGTAAAGCCAGTAGATACACCTTTATGTGGCCCACTTTTCACTTCCCACAAAATCATCAGCCTGCAATACAATGCAGCGATACGGTCCAATTTACACTTCAATGGCGACTAATGGGAGATGCGAATGGACCGTGGAAGACTGGCCCACAAATTTCAGTTTGAGAATGCAGAGGACTGGAGGGAAAAATGCCAAGGAAATCCCAATCGGATACCCCCCCCAATCTGTCTCTACGAAGAGTTGACGGCGGGGATTTGAGAGGCGGCAGCAGCAGCAGCAGATGGTGGCCGTACGCTTGTGGCAGCGAAGCCCCGAGTAGCCGTCCCTGCAGGTGCACACGCCAGGGAGCCGCGCAGCGCCCGCCGTTGACGCAGCCATCTCGGCACAGCGCTGTTCGGGGGGCATCGCCAGAGGCGCACGGGAGGAGGAGCCTTTAGCCGTCGGCAGAATCCTTGCATCGGGTAGAGCGGCCCCAGACATCGTCGTCGTCGTTGTCGTCGGCCGCCAAGTGATCGGAGTGGCGATGATGACGCATTGGCGAATGTTCGTGCGTGTGTATGTGGTCACAACGGTGACTTCCTGGGCCTCAATTATGTCGGCTCAGACTTAAATGAGTACCTGGTGTGCTGTGGATACAACGTCAGCATTGGGGCGACAAAAGCGGCTTTGGGGCCGTCCATAAATGACGTCACGCGATTTTGGACGATTTTTGACTCCCCCCCCTCGTCATTGTCACAAATGTCTGACCCCCCCCCAAAAAAAAGAGATAAAACATCTTCTTTGGTCTGGTAGGACAGCACTCCAGCGCTGTCCTACCAGACAGTCTCGTCCCTTCACCTGATGAAGGCCGCTTGTGTTGTGGCCGAAACGTCGTGAGAATATTATTGTGTTATTTTATTTTATCAATTTATTATTTTATTCTCATTCTACGTGACTTTACCGAAAGAACCAAAGAAGATGAATCATTGCAGTCACGAAAGCTTTAAATCGAAAGATAAAACATGCTTCAAATCGCTTTAAACTATTGTCATTGTAGTGCGTATTTATTGTGCCGCTGCACTCTGATGTTGTAGGAGAAAACATTTATTAACAAGTCTATTTAATTAAGTGGAGCGTGTTGTCTATATTCATTTAAAGTTGCGCATTTTGATGTGACGTCACATTTCTCACCCCCCCCCCCTCGTCACGCATCGTCACAAATGTCTGACCCCCCCCCCAGGTGCGTGACGTCATTTATGGACGGCCCCTTTGGCGTGGTGTTGGCCACACCACCTACTCGATACAAGACGTACACAAGCTGAAGAATCAGACTGGCGAACGAGAGGCACAATTGAAATAAATACATCGTGACACGGTTGGCATAGATGAGGTGAGAAGGAAAGGAGAGCACCCCATACCTCTGAAGAGTGGCATAACCTTTCCTATCATAGGAGCACAGCTGACAGTAATTCTAGAGGAATGGGATTATATTATTGCTGTCTCTGAGAATCGCACTTCGTGTTTGATCGCTCTCATCGGATAGGGCGACCTGAAAAACTGGCGGTGTACTTTCGGGTGTTCCAGAGCACAGAATGCAAGCTCACATTCACTCGGGTAAGATGGGCTGCAAGCACAGTGGCCAGATGTTAACTACCTCGCCTGGTATACAGGAGGTCGTTGGTTCGATCTCGACTGACGCCTGCTGCTGTATATTTGGATGTTCTCCCCTTGATCGTGTGGCTTTTTCTCCGAGTCCTCCGGTTTTTCCCTCCCAATTCAGAAGCATGCGTTTGGAGTATTTGGCTGCTAGAAATTTTCACACGATAAGCCACTTCGTTGAGCTATCATTTGTGGCCAGGTCGCTTCGAAAAAAAAAGAGCTTTATAGCTCAGTGGGCCCTGGTAAAATAAAAAATAGTTTTAATTTAGTATGAGAACGCAACATTCTCGTCGGCAATGGCATAAGACAGGAGGCGGCAGTGTATACGTGGTGCATCTGCGTTCGAGGCTTAGCCAATTTTCACAGCCTCAGATCAATCCACTGCTGGATGATGCCTTTCCCCATATTATATGGGTTGCTTGACCATACTGCACCACACTGGTCAATGCGGTTTGTTTGAAAAGGTCCAGATATCACTTCCAATTCATGTTATAGTCATTCCCTGTAATCGGACTTACAGTGAGGGAAAAAAGTATTTGATCCCCTGCTGATTTTGTACGTTTGCCCACTGACAAAGAAATGATCAGTCTATAATTTTCATGGTAGGTTTATTTGAACAGTGAGAGACAGAATAACAACAACAAAAATCCAGAAAAACGCATGTCAAAAATGTTATAAATTGATTTGCATTTTAATGAGGGAAATAAGTATTTGACCCCTCTGCAAAACATGACTTAGTACTTGGTGGCAAAACCCAGGAGTGTCCCACTTTTGTAGAGGAAACCTTTACAGCAAAATCATCAAACACCCACCACCCCCACCACACTACCGTTCCCAAAGTCCGCCGAGTGGAAGGTCATGGCAACGGAAGAAAGTCGACTGATCTTTCACGAGGCCAGGACTCCCCACGCCCATGTCTGAGGGTTCTAAGGTCAACTGTAGTTTAGATTTAAAAAATATCTGAATGCAACTGCAACTCACAAAATAACAAAATTAACCCAGAATGCACCAAATCTCGTCAGATCTTTGAAGCTCAACCGGGGAAGAGCCTGGGTTTAGTGCTTAATTTGAAGACTGTCTGGGAAAAGCAGACGTTTTAGGCCTTGCGCTGCAAGTTGGCCAACAGATGTCGGTGTACGGTGACGCTTTTTATATTCTTGGTTCTTTCGGTAAAGTCACGTAGCAGGGAAACAATAAAATAATAAAAATATAAAACATCTATGCAGTTGTCGAGTGTTACCCCCCCCCCCACCACCTTTCGTATGCACAGGTAATCTCCGAGTTACTCCGGTTTCCTCTCACGAGCCAAACAAGCTACAAAGGAATTGGTCGAACATCTGAACGCTGGAACTTCATGAATACAAAATCTCAGAAACAGTCAGGATTTCCTGAGTAAATGAACGGGAAAAAAATATTCTGACAGTATTATTATTATCACCCACGGATGCGCATGTGAACGCCGTTTTGTCAACAGCGCTGGATGCAGCAACAATACGTTCCTAACCTGAAGCCACGAAAAACCTCCCCTATGCATTAAGTGCCTGCATGAGCAATTCACATTTTTCAGATTCCGTATTCAAAGATCGCACGTGTCCAAAACCAACAGCGCCACGTTCAAGTTGAAACCGGTTCCTTGCGAAGCCTCGGGAGGTACCGGTGGGGCGAGTGGGAGGACGTGTCTCACGGTGGGCCCCCCCCCACCCCAAACTCCCCCTTCTCTCTCCTCGCCGTCCGTCTCGATCTCCACCGCGGTTCTAGTTTCTGTACCGTGCCGCAACATCGGACCACAGCCTCTGCATGTCCTCCAGGCCCCTGGTCCAGAGCTCGCGTAGCTTCACCCAGCCGGTGCGCGCCGTTATCAGCAGGTAGTCGGCGTTCTGCGGGTATCGCAGGATCGTGTAGCGGGCCATGACCAGCGACTGGCAGAACCTGCGGGGAAAAGTAGACCATGTTGTTGTTGTCGCCGTTGCTGTCGTGACGGTTAATATCGTTTGTTATTCAAGAGGGTTTTTGCTGCCGACTTGTTGATCGGCTGGGATTTTAGCGTTCAGGAATTGCAGCCATAGTTGGATCAAGTCTCGTGGTCAGCAGCAGAAGTGCCAGCAGAAGGAAAGTCGCCGTCTTCATCTTCCTCGTCTCCAGCAGCAGTAGCAGCAGCGTGATCAGCAACATGATCGTAAACAACATCGCTATGAGTGTCTTTTCTATAATCATCATCACCGTCATCAGCAGCATCCGTAGAAGTGCTGTTAGCAACATCATGGTAATCAGCATTATTATGTCTTAACTGTTACTGATCCCCCCCGTTCACCAATACACATTAACCAGCATGGTGAAGTATGGTCAACCACCGCGACGATCGACATGGCATTGGCAAGACCTTCATCATTGGTCTGATGAAGAGCTTTAAATAAATAATAAAGCACTTTTTTGCCGCACAATCATCGAGTTTATCGGATTCTCGCCAGACCTAGATTAATTCTCGTTACGCAACCGCCACAGGTTTTTGAAGCCAACGTTTCCCGATGCGGCAAACGGCGATCCGGGCAGACCCGACCCGACCTGCCCCGGCCCCCCTCCCCACCTCCGCTCTCACCTGCACGCCACCAGGAAGTAAACGGCCCTCCTCTCGTCCTCGGTGAGGGCCTGCACGCTCTCGTAGCCGGCCAGGACGTGACCCCCGGCCTCCATCGCCTCTCCGCTCTCCACCATCATGTACATGATGGCCATGGCCAGGTCGTACACGTGGTAGCCGAACATCATCGAGTTGAGGTCCACAATGCCGGAGACGCGGTGCCGCGGCGCTCCCTCCGCCGACTTGGGCCCCTGCTGCTGCTGCTGCTCGCTTCCCGCGGCCACCTCCTGCACCAGGATGTTGTCGTCATTGAAGTCACCGTGGATTATGCCTGCGGCGAGGGGGAAACGTCGAATTTGATTTCGTCCGTTGTCTTTTATTGTTGACCGTCCTCCCCTCGTCGCCGTCGTCATCGTTCGTGCCCGTGCCGTTTTTATTCCGGCCGCACGATTGGTGTTGCGCATGCCGCGTGTGCGGGTCTAAGAACGGCCCCCGCAGAGTCTCAGTGAATCACCGACTTCTCCTGCCTTCAAAGGCACAGTATTACAATAACCCACCAGCGTCGTACAACCCTGCACGGGGGCGAGATAGGGAGCGGTGTGTAGTGGTTTGCACACCACATCACGAGCCCTTGATTCCCGGCCATGGAGAACATCACTGATATCTGAACCAGTCCTGGGATCCTACCTACCTCCTCACCGACCAGCATGGTGAAGGTGGCAAAACAACCCCCATGACCCTACACAGCCTGGGAATGCCTTCGTCCAGATAGTGCATTGACAAAGGGCTGTACATTATTATTATGAGTATATGTGTAACAAAAACTGTTGAACACAATTTAGCATCCATTGAAAAATGATTTGGTAGAAATTACAATTATGATTTATATACAGTAGCGTCTGAATGTAATAACCCTGTCATTTGATTTCACCTGTGATCAGTGTCTGTGCGAGTGTCCCCCATTACATGCATGCCTTGTAATGCATCTGTGTATGCTGGGTAAAAGTAATCACGTGAAGCACATTGCAAAGAAAATGCTTGCCACAAATGAATCACAATACCTTGCTGATCTCGTCAAGTAGCATAAACCATCACGCGAATTCGGGTGATCCTCGCAGCGGCTTTTGGCTAACCATCGAACAAACAAAGACGGTCACCGCATCGCGCGCTTTCAGATGCACTTCTGCGGCCGTCTGAAAAGCTCTTCTTTCCGATATTAGGAAGGCACTGGAGCTATGTACTTTTAAACCTAGATTGAACACTAATTTATTTTTGAACTTATTTTTTGTGTTTAGTTTGTTGTCCTTTCCCCGCACCTCCGATTAGCACGGTTGGCTACGTACGGTGCAAAAGAAGTTCAACGTACACACGTACGCGGCACCCGTCGTGGCTTCAAGGCCTCGTCGGTGGCCTGAAGCGCCCCTCGCCCCCTGAGGCATGGAGCTACGTCCCGGGTGAAGCTGCGAGGCGAGCGTACATCTGGTAAACTTGTGCAGGTTGGGTTGGATCTCCTCGCGGAACTTGGCGATGACCTCCCTGACCAGACCCTGGTTGGGGTCGCCGTCCAGAGTGAAGAGGTAGGGCTCGAGCAGGTGGGTGTTTGACAGGTTCCAGATGAAATCGTCTCGTTGCAGGGAGTGCAGGAACGGGTGCTCAAACTATGCAGATGTTTAAAAACGAAGGTGGTAAGATGACAAAAAATGCAATACGAGATTAACATCGCATTGGCCAGTTGAGTACACATGTAAGTTAAAGGCAGCAAAACGTCAAGCTAGCAAAGGATAGTCTTCGTTTCAGAAAAGATGTTCTCCTTGACTTATTATTTTCTCTTCGGTTTTTTTCGGTAAAGTCACGTAGGTAAAACTATAAAATAAAAGAATAAATGAAAAAACAACTACATTTTTTTTCATTCTATCATTTTATAGTTTTACCTACGTGACTTTACCGAAAAAACTAAAGAGTATGAATCCTTGCAGTCACGAAAGCTAAAAATATAGACTTATTATGCAGCTGAGGGTGGGGCTGCCCAAGTCCTGCGTGCGGCTGGCAAATGTTTGATTGGTATTTGTGAATAACAGGACACTTGAATGGATCTGAGAAGTAGTTTTGTGAGATCACCTTCTGTGGGCCATTCTCTAACCAGAGGTGATGCACAGAATGAGATGTTTTTTTCCATCTCATGACATGGCACCAATTAGCACAACTCATACAGCCCTTATCAAGGCACTGCCGTATTCAGCGTTGGTCATGTAGGGTGTTTGACCATACTTCGCCAAACTGGTCAGTGTAGGTTGGTGAAGGATAGAGGACAAGGGGGGGTGGGGGGGGGGGGCAGGACTGGTTCAGATATCACTTGCCACGAATGTTAGCCGTGGCCGGAAATAAAACTCAGGTGGCCGGGTTCGTAGCGCAGTGTGCGCACAACTGCGCCACCGCTCCAGCCCGACGCTTGGAATAAAATTTGGGGGTGGAAACAACAAAAATACGTTGTTCATAATAAAGGTTTTTGGGTTAGATCGCGTTTATTTATAAATGTGTCGTAACCCTCCACCACCCGACACGGCCAATCAGCAAAAAAAAGTGTCACGTTGACAAAAAGACAAATAATTCACTACTTTAGCCCACCGGTGTGTTGAAGAGTGAATCCACATTTACAGTTTGAGTACGACGTTTCGCTGGTAAATACATCCAGCATCATCGGGCAATTCGCCAGAATGGTAAAGCCCTCGCTTGCTCCCGGTTTTATATAGAGCAGCAGGGTGACGTCATAACTTAACTCATATCAGGTGCAGTGATTAGAGGCGGAGGGGAGGGGGTATTGTAATTATATAATCGATTAGTAATCAGTCATTGGTTATGATTAGTAATGAGTTGTAGATTAGTAATTCTTTAAATCAAAATGTAATGTGTATTATTTAATAATACGCTTCCAGGCCGCACTAAGCCTGTAGCTGTCAGAGCGATTAAAGTTATTCTTGTTCCTCTCAATTTCAATGGATTCTCTAATTAGTCTTTGCCAGTAATAATTAGTTTTACACACCACTGCAACATTGTCAAAATCAATTGAGTGTCCTTGTTGACAAGCATGTTCTGCCACTGCCGACAGTTGTTTGAGATAATTTAATATTTCTCTGATGTTCTTTTAGTCTTACGCTGATGTTACGTCCCGTCTGCCCAATGTAGCAGCTGCCACATAAACAATTAATCCGATATACACCTTCTGTTGATAGTTAGGTAATGCGTCTTTAGTGCAAGATACTAGTTTTTGAATTTTGTGTACTGTACCAAATCTTACTGTAATGTTTTGCTTTTGCAAAACACGGGCTAATTTGTCAGTTACTCCTGAGATATATGGAATTTTTATTGTTTTAACAATCTGGTCGCTTTCAGCAGTATTGCTTTGCGATCGTGATTTAGCATTTAGTGCTCTGTTAATTTGAGCATTATTGTAGCCATTCTGTCTTAGTGCGTCTTTAACGTGTTTAATCTCTCTCACTAGACTCTCACCATCTGACACTGTTTTAGCCCGATGTATAAGCATCTTATCTGAGCTGGATGATGATGTGATTCTGCATTCAGATAGGCATCAGTGTGCATTTGATTTATGTAAACGCTGTGTTATTTTATACATCGGGCTAAAACAGTGTCAGATGGTGAGAGTCTAGTGAGAGAGATTAAACATGTTAAAGACGCACTACGACAGAATGGCTACAATAATGCTCAAATTAACAGAGCACTGAATGCCAAATCACGATCGCAAAGCAATACTGCTGAAAGCGACCAGATTGTTAAAACAATAAAAATTCCATATATCTCAGGAGTAACTGACAAATTAGCCCGTGTTTTGCAAAAGCAAAACATTACAGTAAGATTTGGTACAGTACACAAAATAAAAAAACTAGTATCTGGGACTAAAGACGCATTACCTAAATTATCAACAGAAGGTGTATATCGGATTAATTGTTTATGTGGCAGCTGCTACATTGGACAGACGGGACGTAACATCAGCGTAAGACTAAAAGAACATCAGAGAAATATTAAATTATCTCAAACACAACTGTCGGCAGTGGCAGAACATGCTTGTCAACAAGGACACTCAATTGATTTTGACAATGTTGCAGTGGTGTGTAAAACTAATTATTACTGGCAAAGACTAATTAGAGAATCCATTGAAATTGAGAGGAACAAGAATAACTTTAATCGCTCTGGCAGCTACAGGCTTAGTGCAGCCTGGAAGCATATTATTAAATAATACACATTACATTTTGATTTAAAGAATTAATAATCTACAACTCATTACTAATCATAACCAATGACTGATTACTAATCGATTATATAATTACAATACCCCCCCCCTCCGCCTCTAATCACTGAACCTGATATGAGTTAAGTGATGATGTCACCCTGCTGCTCTATATAAAACCGGGAGCAAGCGAGGGCTTTACCATTCTGGCGAACTGCCCGATGATGCTGGATGTAATTACCAGTGAAACGTCGTACTCAAACTGTAAATGTGGATTCACTCTTCAACACACCAGTGGGCTAAAGTAGTGAATTATTTGTCTTTTTGTCAACGTGACACTTTTTTTGCTGATTGGCCGTGTCGGGTGGTGGAGGGTTACGACACATTTATAAATAAACGCGATCTAACCCAAAAACCTTTATTATGAATAATATTGGTCGCGAAAGCCTACATGTTAAACCAAAAATACGCCGCTTGAAAACCAGCCATTCGATCACTTGGAAGGACTCTCACGTTGCTAATTATGAACAGCTGCGTACGTTCCGAGCGAGTGGGCTCGTTACGTCACATTACACTTGCTTACCGAGAGAAAAGGCTCGCCGAGACTCAAGAGTTTTTTTTTTTAAGATTGTCGCAGTAAGGAGTTGGGGAAACTATCGCTCCGCATTTCCCAATGAAGTAATTTGCGAGATTTCTTTTTTGGCTTTTTACTTTGGCGAATATTCTCATATTCTTGTTTCTTTTGGTAAAGTCACGTAGAAGGGAAACAATAAAATAATAAAAATATAAAACAATAGAATTTTCACGACGTTTCGACTGCAACACAAGCAATCATCATCAGGTGTGAAAACCACAGCAATATATTTTTTTTCAAAATTCCTTGTTGTGGTTATCACACCTGATGACGATTGCTTGTGTTGCAGTCGAAACGTCGTGAGAATTTTATTGTTTTATATTTTTTATTATTTTATTGTTTCCCTTCTACGTGGTGACTTTACCGAAAGCAACAAGAATATGAATCCCTGCAGTCTCACGTCACCTGTCAAGAGGCCCTCGTGCGCTCGTACCTGCTGCAGGGCTTGGTGGATGCTCGCTGCCAGCTTGCCCACCTGGTAGTACAGGCTGCCATCCGCCAGCACCCTGGACAGCGGCACGCCGGGCAGGTACGTGAGCAGCCGCACGTTGAACTCCTTCTCTCCTTCGCCGCAGTCTGAGAATTCACAGCAGGAGTCGCCACCGAGGTCAAGAGGTCACCACGGTTAGTGAAATCTCACCGTCACTTCCTTTTGCTGGAACATAAAAAGCTGTTCGGAAACTGATATCGGAACCTCCAAGGTCTGGCCAAAGTGTCAACTCACCACTTTGCGCCCTGTGTTCATTACCCACGTGCTATACTACACAGGGTCTCTTATGAATTGCTCAACTGATAGCCAAGGCTACTATTCTTTTTTTAGGAAATTAAGTGACAATTTGCTGCTCAGCATTAAATGGTTAATAACAATAATGAACGTGCCAAGTCCGATATATAACGCACATAAAATTCGTGTAGTCTTTAAAACGCCAATCTCTCAAGCAACTTGAATCGAGTATTTCTGTTCCCCCCCCCCCCCCCAAAAATAGTAAATTGGAGTGATTTTTTTCTCATGACTTTCTTTCACGGTACTATTAACGCAGAAATTAATAACACGAACGCATTCCGAAATTCGCATTCCTATATGGCCTTGTTGTCTAAACCGCTATAGCTAAATAAAGCATTTGAGAGGAATAATACCTCGCCACACCCATGCGTAAGGCGCCAAAGTTGCAACGTGGCACGCAACCCTCGTGCCTTAGCGCACGCTGACCGGAACCGGGGGCAATTCGCCCAGGTTCGGGCCAGAATGGATACGTCAGCACACGAGTCTAGCTGAATTCCCTGGGTTCAGCTTGAGCAAATTACTTAGGAGCAGGGTGAATGGGGGCCCATCTGCATCAGGAGGCGACTTTTATCGCTCGTTCCATCACGTAAATATAAGGGTCAGCGGCTTTCCGTGATCTTCGCATTCCAAACACGGCGTTGGGCGGTGATGTCAGCTCACGCGATGAACCCCGAGCCTGGGTTTAAAGGAGCGCTGCTAGCCCAGGCATTATAATCAGAATATGTACTTTTACTGGAGGAATCCGATGAGCTATGAAGCACTTTGCTTTACAAATGTTTAGCAGCCCAGTGTTGTCCCAACTACAGCCTGTGGGCCAAGCCCGAACCACCAAAATTAATTCATTCTGGTCTACAGGACAACTATCCCGCCACGCCTTACAAGAACTAATTAAGTACATGTCTCAGTCAGCAATACTCACTTGAAATTACACACGACAACCGTCGCCCCCACGCCCGCCCCCCAACTGAAAAGTTTGACAAGACCCTCCCGATACTCAGTGAGGCTCTGCTGTGAAAACAAGTGTAACGATGATGATTACAATAATAATATTAATAGAAGTGATGCGATGCAGGAGGTCGGAGTGGGTGTGGGGGAGAGATAAGCTCTGTATCGACATGTTTGCATTTCTCTAAATCTCTCCTCTTGCGGATAGATCTTTCTCCTATCTCTTCCATATAAATATCATATTTCTGATTAAATCTCTCTCTGAATGAGTTAAATGATGACATCACCCTGCTGCTCTATTTAAGACCGGGAGCAAGTGAGGGCTTCACCATTCTGGCGAATTGCCCGATGATGCTGGATGTAATTACCAGCGAAACGTCGTATTCAAATATTGTAAATGTTGTGGATTCACTCTTCATCACACCGGTGGGCTAAAGTAGTGAACTATTTTGTCTGTTGTCAATGTGACACATTTTTTTACTGTTTGGCTGTGTCGGGTGGTGGAGGGTTATGACACATTTATAAATAACGCGATCTCACCCAAAAACCTTTATCATGAATAAATCTCTCTCATATCTCTACAATATATCGCTTGTGACATATCTTTCCCGTCTATGCTTGTTCATGTAATACATGGTTTTGGTTTGACGTGTTCCCCTTGTCAGCCAATCCGGAACTCGATGCAAAGAGTTTGACGTTTGCTTCTCAGGGTCTCGTGGGAAGATAAGCAAAAACCAAAATTACGATTTAGGTTTCGTAAGTATGTTGAAATTCTTTCGCACCATACGTACGTAGCCAACCGTGCTCATCGGAGGTGTGGGGAGGTAGAACACACTGTGCAGTTGGCGAATGGCGGCGTCGGTGAACTGTACGAACATTATATCTACCAACCTGCAGGTCAGTAGATGAGAAAACAGCAAGTGTGCTTCTGATCTCTCACCACAGATGTTATCGTCTCGTCCGTGTGGCTTTGCTGTGAGCAGTCATTCCAGTTTCATCCCACGCACCAAACATTGTTTTTTTATATACATGAAGAATTTACAAAATATCACAATGTGGACCTTGGGCCAGTACCAACAAGCAGTGCGTTACATCCACCAACCTCACAAAAACTAAAAAGTATGATCCTTTTACATCACTTATCGTCAGTGGAGTGCGACCCAGTATAATACCACCGCCTCATGCTCGGATATTGATCGTTGTCTTTGCAAGTATAAACCAATGCTGTGTTCGTATGATTACTATCAGCCTATGACTAAATCACCTGGAATGTGCCCTATCATAAGATCTGAAAGCTTAGCAGGTTGAGCCTGGATTAGGGCTTCTATGGGTGACAATCGTGCATTAAACAGGCATCACAGGCTGCTGCGTGGTGCTATGTTGTGGGGGCCAGAGTTCAGTTGCAGCAAAATCAATTGTACTGCACTGTACATCTATTAAACTTGATTTGTCGCTTTCGTGACTGCAGGAATTACTCTTTGGTTTTTTCGGTAAAGTTACGTAGAAATAAGAAATAATAAAATTACATAATAGCATACGACGTTTCGATTGCAACGCAAGCAATCATCAGGCATAGAAGAGCTAAATTTAAGAGAGAGAGAGGAAACACAGAACCGCAGATATATATACAGACACCTAAGTGGAGGGAGTTCACACACAGACACAAAGAGAGACACAACGTACGGAGCACAGAGAGATAGGGTCTCTGTGCCGAGGCCTTAGCATGTAGGGGGAGACAAAGAGAGATGGACAAGCACATCAAATAGAACAAGATTTAGTATTATGTACATCTCTTCTCCAATGTCTCTGCTCCCGGGACCCACACAGGCGCAGCTCACCGATGCTCTCGAGCGACATGATCTTCCCGCTGACGTTGTCCACCACCTCCTGCATGGGGAAGCCCATCTCCCGCAGGAACCTCATCATAGCCATCTGCACCTCGAGCATCTGCGGCCGCTGGCTGTCCCGCGTGTTGGTGACCTTGAGCACGAACTGGCGACCGTCGCGCGCCAGCACGTGGTAGTTCTGGTCGACGTAGCTCGCCAGCGGGCTCACCCCCGCCACGCTCACCCCGTAGAGGCGCTCCACCAGCTTCGCCGCGCGGGACTCGCTGATGCACGGCTTCTCGTGCTCGTGGCCATCGTCCTGCGGCGCAACTTGCATCGTCTTCAACGGACAAAACGAGGGCAATCGAAAAGTTTTTGGGTTTTGCAAGTGCACGTTGGCGTTCGCTCCATTCGTGCAGCGCGAGGCGCCTCCGATGAGCACGGTTGGCTACGTACGGTGCGAAACAAGCTCAGCGTACACACGAGGCTACACCCTGGAGGCGCTACGCTTCACGGACAGCCCACAGTAGTTGTCGCATTTACAGAGTTGTGCCGACACACGTGGCATACTACTTATTTAAATTACATCTCCGAGATCTTTAGCATCCGACTGTGAAGCAGACAGTGCGCAATATTTACAGTTCATACACCCACAGCGTTAACCGGGGCGGTCGTGGGACTCGTACCACAAACATCTGCAACGTGCTACCGCTCGGCCATGAAGTCAATCGATCGATCAGCGATCAATAAACACGTCTCTTTGCTCGCATCACATTTAATAGCAACACATTTCACCGAACAGAAAAGCACCACTTAAACATGTCAGATATAAGATTCGTAATAACAGAGAATTCTCCTTGTGTATTTCAGTGGAAATACAGCCAGTGCCTGATAAATTAGCATTACTGTAACTGGAATTATAACAAGAACCATGGGTTTATGCAGCATTGGGGAGCTGCAGCTATGGCCCACCGAGTAAACACCTTGTCCCGTAAGCACGAAATCACGTGTTCAAATTCCACTGGATGTGTAATTGTGTGAATAATAATCAGGGCTTAATCTGTCACTGAATATTTTCCGGGTCGCTGGTGCGGAGTGGAGTGGGCAGCACAGCCCCGGTAGCCACGGCGATAGCGAAAGGTACACACTGGACGTGGTGTGCCGGGTGTCAGCAGATTTTTCAGAGTCGCTGACACAGGGCAGCCCTGGCCGAAATTATCTCCATACATATGTAAAAGGCAAAGTTGTGATTATGTGTGTCTGTTCAAAATGTTTAGCGTACTTCCCGACATGCAACAAACTTGAAATTTGCCATGTGGGTACTTTCCAGACTGTACACCACGCAAAAATTATTAAAATACACTTTTGTGTTTTTTCTGGGGGGAGGAGGGGGGGGGGAGCTCAATAATGCATTTTTTTGCACGGCAAGTGAGCTGTCACGTGATCCACGCATGTGGAAGCGTAACGAATTAGTGTAGTGGTTAGCGCACTGCGCTACGAACCCGGCAACCCGAGTTCAATTCCCGCTCACTGCCACCACCGGTGACGATTATTTCAACCGCTTCTGGGCCTCCCCTAGATCGACTCAGCCTAAAACGAGTAATTGCTGTGGTGTGTGAACATCGCCACTGGGGACACAAAGGCGGCCGGGCGTGGTGCTGTCACCCACCCCTTCGTCTGTATATATAAAAGGGAAATTTGTGATTATGTGTGTCTGTTCGAAATGTTTAGCATACTTCCCGACATGCAACAACTTTAAATTTGCCATGTGGGTAGCTTCCAGACTGTAAACAAAGCAAAAAGTATAAAATATACTCTTTGGTTCTATTGGGTAAAATCACGTAGGTGAAAATAAAATAACAAAAAATCACGACGTTTCGGCCACAACACAAGCGGCCTTCATCAGGTGAAGGGACGAGACTGTCTGGAGGACAGCGCTGGAGTGAGAGAAGCCACGCTTAGATCACGACCTTTAAGCTGTGTGAGAAGAAAAACACAAAGCGCCTTGACAAAGGAATTCGCATATAATTTAGCATTGAAATGGCTAATTGAAATAGCTGTGTCTGTGTGTGTACAGCGTGTGTCTCTCTGTGTCTGTGTCCTGTGTGTCATCTGGTCCAACACCAGTGGAGACTAGGCTCTAAGAAAAGCCGTCTCGGGTGTGGACCAATCAAATTCAAGGACAGTGCATATTATTATCAGAGTTGTCTCTTTTGTTTGCATTTTGACTCCTTGTGTTGTGGTTATTGCAAACATGATGCCTTGAATAAAGGTGTCAGTTTTTGTGCCAGTTAAAAGGGTAAAACCTATTCCTATGACTTCGCGTTATCGTGGCCTGCCGTGCGGTTGTTGGAACGCGGCACGGGGTGACGCGAGACGGTTGAAGTCTGGTCGAACCGAGTCCTCGCCCACGGGTGGCGGAACGAGTTAAATTCACGGGAACAAAAATCCCGTGCTGGTGGCGAGAGAAGAGCGGTAGGGAGGGCGACTGACCGCCAGCGAGCGACCAGAAGCGAATCGGCGATTCACCGGATCGTCAATCGCCTTCGACGCCGCTTGGCCCTCGAGCACCGTCGCTCAAGGGCCAAGCGGCGTCCATCCCGGGCACGGACGCGTCCGTCCGTCTGCGTGTCCGTCCCCTCAGGTGCGAAACCTGAACCGCGCGTTCCTGCTCCTGCGTCGCCTGCTGCCGCCGGACCGCCTCCGGCCGTCGCGGGCGGCGACACTGCGCGCGACCGTTCGCTACATCGGCCTGCTGCAGGCCATGCTGGCGGAGACCGCCGCGGCACGCGGCTCCTCCCCGCGTGGCGCGTGACAGCGCGGGGAGGGAGGGGGGAGCGGCGGTCAACCCACCTCGGAATGCAGCAGTGTGTGTGTTTGGTGAAGGGCGTCCCACCGACTCGGCCAGGTGCGTACACGTAGGTGCGCGTGAGCACGATGCCAACCGTGCGCTAGTCGGAGATGTGGGAGCGGGGGGGGGAAGGACAAAAACAGTTCTAAGTAATATTATATTCTTAGCTCTTTCAGTAAAGTCACGTTGAAGGAAAACAATAAAATAATAAAATATATAAAACAATAATATTTTATTGTTTCCTTTCAACGTGACTTTACCGAAAGAGCTAAGAATATGAATTACTGCAGTCACGAAAGCTTTAAATCAGTTGTAAGTGAATTAGTTTTCAACGTCAGACGATCATTTCAAAGTGCACAGCTCCCGTGGTGAGCGTTGTGTACGCGTCACGACGCCACGTGCACACGTCACGACGCCACGTGCACACGTCACGACGCCACGTGTACACATCACGACGCCACGTGTACGCGTCACGACGCCACGTGTACACGTCATGATGCCACGTGCACACGTTGTGTACACGTCATGATGCCACGTGCACACGTTGTGTACACGTCACGATGCCATGTGCACACGCGTTGTGTACACGGAACCGCCCCCGTTACCCGCCGGGTAGGTGGCTACGAGTTTGCCGGAACGCTCGACGACCCTCGCCGCTCGTTCCCCGAGCTACTTGGCCCGTCACCCAGTGGCGTGGGCTCCGTGGCGAGACCTTTGACGCCCGCTTGTGCTGTGGCCGAAACGTCGTGATTTTTGTTTTATTTTTTTACCCGCGTGACTTTACCGAATAGAACCAAAGAGCGTGGATCCTCGCAGTCACGAAAGCTTCAAATCTAGAATTGATAGCCTCTACGGGGAGGGTTTTCACCTGTTAGAGCTTTTAACAGACAACGGGACAATAAGTCACCTGATGAAGGCCGCTTGTGTTGTGGCCGAAACGTCGTGATTTTTTATTGTTTTTACCTGCGTGACTTTACCGAATAGAACCAAAGAGTGTGTGGATCCTCGCGGTCACTAAATCTTCAAATCTAGAATTTTTTTGCTCGTCTGCTTCGGCACCGTTGCCGCGGTACGTCGGGACTCGCGAGCGCGCCACGCCGCCCCGCGGTTTGTTATTTAGGGTCGCGTTCCTTAATATTTGTTGTTTGAGTGAGCCTCGAGATTTATTGTTTTTCCCCAATCGTTGACGCGGTTTCAACACCATTCTCGAATTTGCGCGGCGCTCTGGTTTTGTGCGCGCGGGCGCGTCGAAGGATTATCGACTTATTTCCACGTCAGCTAAAGTTTCCACAGCCGCGTGATTTGCAACGTTCCGCGCGTACGAGCTTGTCGCCCCGATCGCACATTTACCGCCGAAACGCTAAAATAAACAACCGCCGGATGAACCGATGCGCGTACATCACTCACTCGTCCTCACTCACACTCCCCTCTCTCTCTCACACTCTCCCTCACTCGCTCACTCATCCACCAACATCCAACATCGGGGCCGGATTCGGGCGTGGGGGCGGGGGGCTTCAGGGGCTGCAGCCCAGGGGCCTCGTCCAGCTGAAGCGCCTCCAGAGGCGAAGTGAAAAGTGATTTCAGTTGCGCATGCTGAATTTTATTCGTCGTTAGCCTTGTAACAAAAAATATACATTTTATTTTTCTTTAACTTTGTTTTCCTTATTCTTAGCTCTTTCGGTAAAGTCACGTTGAAGGGAAACAATAAAATAATAAAATATATATAAAGTCACGTTGAAGGGAAACAATAAAATAATATATAGTCACGTTGAAGGGAAACAATAAAATAATAAATATATAAAGTCACGTTGAAGGGAAACAATAAAATAATAAAAAATATATAAAACAATAAAAAAATGTATTGTTTCCCTTCAACGTGACTTTACCGAAAGAGCTAAGAATATGAATTACTGCAGTCACGAAAGCTTTAAATAAAAAAATTTTCCTTTTGAACATTTTTATCAGGGGGCCTCACAGTACCTGTAGCCCAGGGGGCTTACACAATCTTAACCCGGCTCTGTCTCCAGTGGACTCCTATTAGTATTTGCCCTAACACGCTGTTAAGGCTGGGGGGGGCTACTGGGGGGTGTGGGTTCTGTTCTTGTAAGCGCACGGGAAGGGTGCGGGGTGCTCGCGTAGCCTTAGGAATGCGGAATTCGGTCGTGCGGGTCAAGAGGTCACGTGCGCGGGAATCGCGTGGTGAGGCGCAGCCACGTGTCTACCCCAACTGGCGATCTTCCCATCAGCATCGGGGCCCCTGACTTGTCACGGTGAACTTTCGGGGGCCCACCACAACTCTACGCACACTGCCTCCTCTCTCTCTCTCTCGCTCTGGTAGAGTTGGCTTCAGGACGACCGTAACGCCTCTCAGGACAATATATTACCGTGGAGGTGTCCTGTTGAGTTTGGCCAGGGCGGCACGGCGATAAGGGGGCGATAACCGATGAACGCAGACGGGGCGGTAAGATCACAGCTCACGGGCAGAAAAAGCTCGGTGGCTTTTTGCCACCGTAGCCACGATTGAAGGGAGGCATTCAGCCAGCAAACAACAGATCGTAGCTTTTTGGATTCGCTCTGAATTGGGCTAGGGGGTAGGTCACGTGCCAGGGGGCGAGATCCCACGGGAAGGGTCGAGAAAGCCCAGGAGGCGTTCTCGACGGTGGTCGTGGCCGAGGGCGGGGCCTTAGCCACGGGCCAGGAGCCGGTAAACCGGGCTCCCCACCAGGGACCGGGGCTCTGCGTTGACTCTCGTCATCTGAAGATCGACGATCTACGTTCGGGAGAAGCAGTCACCAACACGCGGACGAGGACCCAGGCCAGGGTGTGGATTTTGTTTCCAGGTCCTTCCGGATTTCCCCTTCCACATTTGAGAAACGTGAGTTTGAGTATTTGGCAACTGCTGTAAATGTCCACGTGATGATGATGATAAATCTAACTGGTAGAGCTCTAATTTGTAATGGCCAGGTCAGGGCCGTTCTGAGAGAGCTACACAGCATCTCAATGGGGGGCCTTACCCGGTAAAAATAAAACGTGGTTTAGTTTCTTGTTCGAGTCTCGTGCACGACTTGCAAAACGGCGTCGCGAACAACATCACGTGTCCTCCTGCTAAGAGGAGTTCCAGCCCAGGTGAGTGTTGAACCTGGCACCTTTATTATCACCACCATCACCATCGCCACCACCACTACAATGTCTCCAGCAAACAAAACAGCCGCCAAGTGCCCTCACTCTGAGGGCAGGCAGGCAGGGAGAGAGGAGGAGGCCACGACAGACCACGTGACCCACAACCAACCCTGGGACACGGGAGCGACGTCAAACAGAACCGCGACGCGGGGGGGGGGGAAGGGCGAGTCGAACGGACGACGCTTTTCTGTCGACGCTCGCATCGTTCCGGGAACGATGCGAGCGCCACCCCCCCCACGATTTACAGCTTGAAAATCAAGTCGGGGGGGGGGGGGAAATTACTTTTAATCAACGTGAGGATAATAACAAAAACAATACCACACTCCAGTGGCGGACTTGCAAACGCTGCACACACAAACACAAAGATTCCCCGTGCCGCGTACAGCCTCACTAGGCTGCTGGGGGCTCGGTGTCAGTAGCCAGTGCACCAATGAAGGCCGGGAGAGAACCATCGGCAGGGCTTGTCACCGTCAGCCTCCTCCTCCCCTTACACCTCCACCACCTCCACCACCTCCTCCACCTCCACCACCTCCACCACCTCCTCCACCTCCACGTGCAGCTACATCATCTCCACGGTGTCGCTGCCGTCTCCGCCGTCACCGGCCAGCACGTTGCTCCCGTAGCCGCTGGAGGGAGCGGAGAAAGTAGGCGAGGGTGATACGTACGTACCTAGCGTGAGAGTGATAAGAAGTACTAACCTAGCATGAGAGTGATACGTATGTACCTAGCGTGAGAGTGATACGTACGTACCTAGCGTGAGAGTGATAAGTACTAACCTAGCGTGAGAGTGATACGTATGTACCTAGCGTGAGAGTGATACGTACGTACCTAGCGTGAGAGTGATATGTACTAACCTAGCGTGAGAGTGATACGTACGTACCTAGCGTGAGAGTGATATGTACTAACCTAGCGTGAGAGTGATACGTACGTACCTAGCGTGAGAGTGATATGTACTAACCTAGCGTGAGAATGATACGTACTAACCTAGCGTGAGACTGATACGTAAGTACCTAGCGTGAGAGTGATATGTACTAACCTAGCGTGAGAATGATACATGCTAACCTAGCGTGAGAGTGATACGTACGTACCTAGCGTGAGAATGATACGTACTAACCTAGCGTGAGAATGATACGTACTAACTTAGCATGAGGGTGATACGCACTAACCTAGGGTGAGGGTGATACGTACTAACCTAGCGTGAGAGTGATACGTACTAACCTAGCGTGAGAGTGATACGTACGTACCTAGCGTGAGAATGATACGTACTTACCTAGCGCGTGAGTGTGTACGTACGTACCTAGCGCGTGAGAATGATACATACTAACCTAGCGTGAGAATGATACGTACGCACCTAGCGTGAGGGTGATACGTACAAACCTAGCGTGAGAGTGATACGTACGTACCTAGCGTGAGAGTGATACGTACGTACCTAGCGTGAGAGTGATACGTACTAACCTAGCGTGAGAGTGATACGTACGTACCTAGTGTGAGAGTGATATTTACGTACCTAGCGTGAGAGTGATACGTACTAACCTAGTGTGAGAGTGATACGTACTAACCTAGCGTGAGAGTGATACGTACTAACCTAGCGTGAGAGTGATACGTACGTACCTAGCGCGTGAGAGTGATACGTACTAACCTAGCGTGAGAGTGATACGTACTTAACCTAGCGTGAGAGTGATACGTACTTACCTAGCGTGAGAATGATACGTGCTAACCTAGCGTGAGAGTGATACGTACGTACCTAGCGCGTGAGAGTGATACGTACGTACCTAGCGTGAGAGTGATACGTACTAACCTAGCGTGAGAGTGATAGGTACTAACCTAGCGTGAGAGTGATACGTACTAACCTAGTGTGAGAGTGATAGGTACTATCCTAGTGTGAGAGTGATACGTACTAACTTAGCATGAGAGTGATACATACGTACCTAGCGCGTGAGAGTGATACGTACTAACCTAGCGTGAGAGTGATACGTACTAACCTAGCGTGAGAGTGATACGTACTTACCTAGCGCGAGAATGATACGTGCTAACCTAGCGTGAGAGTGATACGTACGTACCTAGCGCGTGAGCGTGTACATAGTAACGTAGCGTGAGAGTGACACGTACGTACCTAGCGTGAGAGTGATACGTACGTACCTAGCGTGAGAATGATACATACTAACCTAGCGTGAGAATGATACGCACTAACCTAGCGTGAGAGTGATACGTACTAACCTAGCGTGAGAATGATACGCACTAACCTAGCGTGAGGGTGATACGTACTAACCTAGCGTAAGAGTGATAGGTACTAACCTAGCGTGAGAATGATACGCACTAACCTAGTGTGAGGGTGATACGTACTAACCTAGCGTGAGAGTGATACGTACTAACCTAGCGTGAGAATGATATGTACGCACCTAGCGTGAGAATGATACGTGCTAACCTAGCGTGAGAGTGATACGTGCTAACCTAGCGTGAGAGTGATACGTGCTAACCTAGAGTAAGAGTGATACGTGCTAACCTAGCGTGAGGGTGATACGTACTAACCTAGCGTGAGAGTGATACGCACTAACCTAGTGTGAGGGTGATACGTACTAACCTAGCGCGAGAGTGATACGTACGTACCTAGCGTGAGAGTGATACGTACTAACCTAGCGTGAGAATGATACATGCTAACCTAGCGTGAGAGTGATACGTACTTACCTAGCGTGAGAATGATACGTGCTAACCTAGCGTGAGAGTGATACGTACGTACCTAGCGTGAGAGTGATACGTACTAACCTAGCGTGAGAGTGATACGTACTAACCTAGCGTGAGAATGATATGTGCTAACCTAGCGTGAGAGTGATACGTGCTAACCTAGCGTGAGAGTGATACGTACGTACCTAGCGTGAGAGTGATACGTACTAACCTAGCGTGAGAGTGATACGTACTAACCTAGCGTGAGAGTGATACGTACTAACCTAGCGCGAGAGTGATACGTACTAACCTAGCGTGAGAGTGATACGTACTTACCTAGCGTGAGAGTGATACGTACTTACCTAGCGTGAGAATGATACGTACTAACCTAGCGTGAGAGTGATACGTACTAACCTAGCGTGAGAGTGATACGTACTAACCTAGCGTGAGAGTGATACGTACTAACCTAGCGCGAGAGTGATACGTACTAACCTAGCGTGAGAGTGATACGTACTTACCTAGCGTGAGAGTGATACGTACTTACCTAGCGTGAGAATGATACGTGCTAACCTAGCGTGAGAGTGATACGTACGTACCTAGCGTGAGAGTGATACGTACTAACCTAGCGTGAGAGTGATACGTACTAACCTAGCGTGAGAATGATATGTGCTAACCTAGCGTGAGAGTGATACGTGCTAACCTAGCGTGAGAGTGATACGTACGTACCTAGCGTGAGAGTGATACGTACTAACCTAGCGTGAGAGTGATACGTACTAACCTAGCGTGAGAGTGATACGTACTAACCTAGCGTGAGAGTGATACGTACTAACCTAGCGCGAGAGTGATACGTACTAACCTAGCGTGAGAGTGATACGTACTTACCTAGCGTGAGAGTGATACGTACTTACCTAGCGTGAGAATGATACGTACTAACCTAGCGTGAGAGTGATACGTACGTACCTAGCGCGTGAGCGTGTACGTACGGAGCGCTGTGTCGCGTCGCCCCGCGTGGTGTGGCGACCACTTGGGGAGTGGCTTTCATCCGGCGGTGTCAACCGGGGGGGGGGGGGGGTGGGACGAGGTCTTAAAATTCAGATTGTTTCTGTTCCACCACGGTGGCGGCAGCTGTGTTGGCGGTGGCTACCTGCAATCAGAGACGGTATCCTTCTCGGGGACCAGGCTCGGGGCGTTTCCTCCTCGCTCGTCTGCTGGGGAACGAGAAAAATCTACGCGGAACGTTGCGACAAATGGAACACGCGAACACGAACACAAACACATGCGCCGCCGTTGGCACGTGCAAAGTAGAGCAACGGTTAACAAATCTATAACAAGTATATAGAAACAAACACCAATACCTTGTTTGTGTATCTTACCGGGTAAGCCCCCCACTGTGCTACTACGTGACTTGTTTAGTAGAAGCTACGCCGGCTATCACAAGTGACAGCTGAACTCAGTGGCTTATTGTCGTCGTCGTCATCGTCGTCGTTATCATCGTCGACGACATCATCATCGTCGTCGTCATCATCATCGTCATCGTTGTCATCATCGTCGTCATTGTCGTCATCATCACCGTCGTCATCATCGTCATCATCGTCATCATCGTCGTCATCATCGTCATTTTCCTCGTCGTCATCGTCATCGTCATCGTCGTCATCATCGTCATCGTCATCATCGTCGTCATCGGGTGGCAAATAAAGAGCAGCAGCCAAATGGCTCTGAATGCGTAAACGCAGGAAGTGTCAGGGTCGGGATAGAACCCATGACCTCCTGCGTACCAGGCGAGGTAGTTAACATCTCATAGCCACCGTGATGATGATGATGAGGGAGACACCGCAAACTCCAAATATATAGGTGTCAGGGGCGGGGATGTAACCCACGGACTCCTGTGTACCAGGCGAGGTCGTCAACATCTCAGCCATTGTGATGATGATCATGAGAGACACCGCAAACTTTAAATAAACAGCGGCAGCAGCAGGCGTCGTCAGAGTCTGGATCCAACCCACGACCTCCCAAGCACGAAGCGAGGCAGTCAACATCTCCGTAGCCACCGCAACGCCACCGCCGCTCACCGGGACGCTTGCCGGCGCTCCCTCTGCCCCACACGGTGCACATCAGGAAGGGGAGGATCGCCAGCACCGTTATGACCGACAGGAAGCTGATGGAGGCGCTGCTACTGCCGCTGGAGGGGAGCGTCGCCTTGTCTCCCGTAGACACCCCGGACGAGGGTGGGGAGGAGCGGGAGGTGGTAGTGGTGGTGGTGGCTACGAGATTGGGGAGGCACGGGGAGATACGGGGAGACACGGGTAGAAATGGGGAGACGTAGAGACACGGGGAAACAGAGAGAAAAAGTGAGACAGATACAGACAGCGAGACACAGACAGACAAACACAGACAGATTGCATAGCTGAGCGGTGTTGTTGGATGAAGTTCGTGAGGAGGAGGATTTGGTCTTCATCAATTCTGTGTCTGTCTGTGTCTATGTCTTTGTGTATCTGTGTCTGTCTATGGCTTTTATGACCTCCTGTCACAGGTGCTAGCAAAAGTGGCCACTCGGGATAGAGTCATCCCGTTGGGCGACTTCAATGCGCGAGGCACCTGGTCTGGAGTAATTGGAAGGCGTGGGCCAGATCAGCTCAATAACAACGGCAGGAGGCCGCTAGATTTTTGTGCAGCCCATGGGCTTGTAATTACCAACACGCTGTTCCGGCATCGGCGCATCCGCACAACATCACGGATGGATGCCGAGTCCAAGCAAGAACCATCTGCCGGACTACGTAGTGGATGCAACAGCGGATGTGAGCCCGTGCCCTTGAGACCAGAACCTGCCGTGGAGCCGATCTGGACAATGACCATCGGCTAGTCATCTGTAAGATGTGCCTGCCATTCTTCCACTCCGGCGGTGGGTGTACACCCAGGAGCCCATTCCAACCTAAAGTGGCCTGGTCTCAGCCGTGCACCCCAAGGGACGGACACTAAAATGGTTGATGGGCGTGCAGTCCACGACCCCTTGCGGAGCTCCGCGGTGGGAACTTTGGGCGGCACGCGGGGGGGGGGAAGGGGGGGCACTCAAGCAAAGGGCGACTGCTAAAAATGCAGACGGGGAAAATTAACCAGATGGAGACGAAAATGATTTCACGGCCCAAGTTGGCGTGGGTGTTCATCCCAGAGCCGCGTCAATTATCATTTGGCATGACACGAGAGAGAGGAGCGGTGCAGCAAGCCGACAGGGAAGGATTCGGGCCAGACGCGACCGTTAGCTGCGAAGACGCCAAGATCAGGAGGGAAAACACTCGGGAGCCACGTCGGAGCATCGGCGCGGCCGGCACGGCTACGGCGCGGCCGGCACGGCTACGGTGCGGCCGGCCGGGAACACGGCGCCCCCCCCCCTGACGTACCATCGTCGCGCGTGCGAGCCTGGACGGGCGGCGACGAGGGCCCCGGGCCGGCCCCCGTGTAGGCCCGCACCGTCACCTCGTAGGGGGCCCACCTGGTCAGCCCGTGCAGCGTCACGCTCCTCCGGTACGCGGGCTGACGCGGCGTCCGGCGCCAGCCGCCCCCCCGGCTCGGCCGCCCTCCCGTGCCGTCCCCTTCCTCGTCCCCTTGGTGGTGGTCCCCTTGGTGTTCCCCTTGGTGGTCCCCTTCTTCCTCGTCGTCCCCTTCTTCTTCCTCGTCGTCGTCGTCGTCGTCCCCATCCCCCGAGCCGTCGTCTGCGTCTGCTGCGTGCGCCACGCCTTGGCTGGGCAGCTCCCTGTAGGCCACCATGTACCCCGTGACGCCGCCGCCGCCGCCGTCTTGCTGGCCGTGAGCGGGTGGCGGCTCCCAGCTGACCAGCAGGCTGCTGGAGTTGAGGGCCACGCACGTGATGTTCTGTGGGGGCGCGGAGGGGGCTGTGGGTCGGGTTGGGATTGCAGTGGAGGTGACGGAGTGGGGGGGTGGGGGGGTCACCGTGAGTCGTGGTAATTGAGAGAAACATCAGAAACCACCGCAACTTGTGAAAACGATGAGAATGACGCAGGGGGTGAAAAATTCAAGTTAGTCAATGGCTGAACCCCCCCAGACCTGCAAGCTAGTCAATGACTAACTTTAATGACTTCAATGACTAACTTCAATGACTAACAATGACTAACTTGCAGGTCTGGGGGGGAGGGTGGTGCTCAACTTTGTTGTTGTTGTTAAGGAGACGCCTTGAATTAGTGACTGCGAACATTCAATTAGCACCGCCATTGGATTCCCCACGACCTAACAAAAGAGCAAAAGCGGGAGCTTTACAATTCCAACGATGTGAAAACACAAACACATTAACACCACCGTAGGCGTGGTGACAACAACAACTCTCGTTAGGGACGTTAATAAATTAGTGGTGAAAAAAAGTTCCTTGAAAGCTCAATGAAAATTCCAAGTAAAATGCCATCATCATTAAAACCTTCCGGTTATCTGTGAAGTACCGTGAATGACACAAATACATTCAGCTGGCAGGGTAGCCGTGACATTCACATCCCTCTAACAGTCCCACAGAGGCCGCGTGCCCTGCAGTTAACTACACAGACACAATTAACAATCAACAGGGCACGTCACCACACAATAATAATTGGATCCTGTAACAATGACAATGGATCTCTCTCCCCTCCCCCCACACACACACATCCCCTCCCCCCACTCACCACATCCCCTCCCCCCACACACACATCCCCACACACACCCCCCCCACACACACATCCCCCCCCACACACACACATCCCCTCCCCACACACACACACATCCCCTCCCCCCCCACACACATCCCCCCCCACACACACACACACACATCCCCTCCCCATACACACACACATCCCCACACACACACACATCCCCCCACACACACACACACATCCCCTCCCCCACACACCACACACACACACATCCCCCCACACAGACGAATCAATAGGAGTAATGAGTGTCACACACAGTGCTGGTACTTGTTGTGTACGTGTTAGTGCGGTGTGTTCGTTTAAAGTTCTGTAGCGTCACGATGTGGCTTACTGGGGCTGACGAACACAACAAAATGAAGAAACAAAACTCTCTTTTTTGGTTCTTTTGGTAAAGTCACCACGTAGAATGAGAATAAAATAATAAATTGATCAAATAAAATAACACAGTAAAATTCTCACGACGTTTCGGCTACAACACAAGTGGCCTTCATCAGCGCTGTCCTCCAGACAGTCTCGTCCCTTCACCTGATGAAGGCCGCTTGTGTTGTGGCCGAAACGTCGTGAGAATTTTACTGTGTTATTTTATTTTATCAATTTATTATTTTATTCTCATTCTACGTGGTGGTGACTATACCGAAAGAACCAAAGAAGATGAATCCTTGCAGTCACGAAAGCTTTAAATCGAAACAGAACACTGGGGCTGACGAACACAACAAAATGAGTAAACAAAACTCTTTCTGTTAATGAGGTATTAAAGCTATCGTGACCGCGATAAAATTACTCGTTGTGGTGTTTTTGTCGGTAAAGTCACGTGTGTAGAAGTACAATAAAATTATATTAAAACAAATCACAATCACGACGTTTCGATCACAACGCAAGCAGATCAACGCATTGACAAGCATCGATTACCAATCAACGCATTGACAAGCATCGATTACCAATCAACGCATTGACACACATCGATTACCAATCAACGCATTGACAAACATCGATTACCAATCAACGCATTGACAAGCATCGATTACCAATCAACGCACTGACACACATCGATTACCAATCAACGCATTGACGAGCATCGATTACCAATCAACGCACTGACAAGCATCGATTACCAATCACGCATTGACAAGCATCGATTACCAATCAATACACTGACAAACATCGATTACCAATCAACGCATTGAAGAGCATCGATTACCAATCAACGCATTGACGAGCATCGATTACCAATCAACGTACTGACACACATCGATTACCAATCAACGCATTGACAAGCATCGATTACCAATCAATGCATTGGCAAGCATCGATTACCAATCAACGCATTGACAAGCATCGATTACCAATCAACGCATTGGCAAGCATCGATTACCAATCAACGCACTGACACACATCGATTACCAATCAACGCATTGGCAAGCATCGATTACCAATCAACGCATTGACACACATCGATTACCAATCAACGTACTGACACACATCGATTACCAATCAACGCACTGACACACATCGATTACCAATCAACGCATTGACGAGCATCGATTACCAATCAACGCACTGACACACATCGATTACCAATCAACGTACTGACACACATCGATTACCAATCAACGCACTGACACACATCGATTACCAATCAACGCATTGACGAGCATCGATTACCAATCAACGCACTGACACACATCGATTACCAATCAACGCACTGACACACATCGATTACCAATCAACGCATTGACACACATCGATTACCAATCAACGCACTGACACAAATCGATTACCAATCAACGCATTGACACACATCGATTACCAATCAACGCACTGACACACATCGATTACCAATCAACGCACTGACACACATCGATTACCAATCAACGCATTGACACACATCGATTACCAATCAACGTACTGACACACATCGATTACCAATCAACGCACTGACACACATCGATTACCAATCAACGCATTGACACAAATCGATTACCAATCAATGCACTGACACACATCGATTACCAATCAACGCATTGACACACATCGATTACCAATCAACACACTGACACACATCGATTACTAATCAACGCACTGACACACATCGATTACCAATCAACGTACTGACACACATCGATTACCAATCAACGCACTGACACACATCGATTACCAATCAACGCATTGACGAGCATCGATTACCAATCAACGCACTGACACACATCGATTACTAATCAACGCACTGACACACATCGATTACCAATCAACGCACTGACACACATCGATTACCAATCAACGCACTGACACACATCGATTACCAATCAACGCACTGACACACATCGATTACCAATCAATACACTGACAAACATCGATTACCAATCAACGCATTGAAGAGCATCGATTACCAATCAACGCATTGACGAGCATCGATTACCAATCAACGTACTGACACACATCGATTACCAATCAACGCATTGACAAGCATCGATTACCAATCAACGCATTGGCAAGCATCGATTACCAATCAACGCATTGACAAGCATCGATTACCAATCAACGCATTGGCAAGCATCGATTACCAATCAACGCACTGACACACATCGATTACCAATCAACGCATTGGCAAGCATCGATTACCAATCAACGCATTGACACACATCGATTACCAATCAACGTACTGACACACATCGATTACCAATCAACGCACTGACGAGCATCGATTACCAATCAACGCACTGACACACATCGATTACCAATCAACGCACTGACACACATCGATTACCAATCAACGCATTGACACACATCGATTACCAATCAACGCACTGACACACATCGATTACCAATCAACGCATTGACACACATCGATTACCAATCAACGCATTGACAAGCATCGATTACCAATCAACGCATTGACACACATCGATTACCAATCAACGTACTGACACACATCGATTACCAATCAACGCATTGACACACATCGATTACCAATCAACGTACTGACACACATCGATTACCAATCAACGCATTGACACACATCGATTACCAATCAACGCATTGACAAGCATCGATTACCAATCAACGCATTGACGAGCATCGATTACCTATCAACGCATTGGCGAGCATCGATTACCAATCAATGCATTGACACACATCGATTACCAATCAACGTACTGACACACATCGATTACCAATCAACGCACTGACACACATCGATTACCAATCAACGCATTGACGAGCATCGATTACCAATCAACGCATTGACACACATCGATTACCAATCAACACATTGACACACATCGATTACCAATCAACGCATTGACACACATCGATTACCAATCAACGCATTGGCAAACATCGATTACCAATCAACGCATTGACGAGCATCGATTACCAATCAACGCACTGACACACATCGATTACCAATCAACGCACTGACACACATCGATTACCAATCAACGCACTGACACACATCGATTACCAATCAACGCACTGACACACATCGATTATCAATCAACGCATTGACAAGCATCGATTACCAATCAACGCACTGACACACATCGATTACCAATCAACGCATTGGCAAGCATCGATTACCAATCAACGCACTGACGCCCCTCCCCCACCCATAACACAACTTGATGAGCTAACGAGTAACTCAGTGTGTGACGCCACTTTGTGATCCTATGTAGTAAGAGTTTTATTATACTTGGTTCTTTCGGTTAAGTCACCACGTAGAAGGGAAATAATAAAATAATAAAAACACAATAGGCGAGAATTTTGTTTTGTTTTATTATTTTGTTTCCCTTCTACGTGGTGACTTTACCGAAACAACCGAGAAGATGAATCCTTGCACAGTCACGAAAGCTTTAAGTCTAAATGTTATTTTATAATTGCTTATGCCTCAAAACGTTGCTGTTGTGACGAGGACTTCACGTGAAGGGATGACACAAATAGACACCGCCTTTCCTTATTGTGAGAATATATAAATTACAAAAATATCACTCACCTCCTCCTGCTGCTGTTGCTCCTGCTGCTGCTCCTGCTGCTGCTGCTGTACCCGTGGCGTCGGTCTCTACACCGGCACAGGCGACGAGACCGACACAGCACGCGACACAGAGCCCCACGGGCACCAACAACGACGACGATCCCCGCAGCTCCGCCATCATCGTCCTCGTCAAATCCTCCTCCTCAGTGAGCCTCGCCACGAGGCCTCGCTCTGTCTCCTCGTTGCCTGTCACGTGGCTCGCTAGCAGACACGGGGAGGGGGGGGGTGAGGTGGGGGAGTGACGTGTGGGGGGGAGGGTGATGGGGCGTGGCTAACAAGGCTTGGGGAGGAGGGTGTGGGGGGGAGAGTGACGTGTGTGGGGGGGAGGGTGATGGGGCGTGGCTAACAAGGCTAGGGGAGGGGGGGGTGACGTGTGTGTGGGGTAGGGTGATGGGGCGTGGCTAACAGCCTTGGGGAGGAGGGTGTGGGGGGGGGAGTGACGTGTGTGGGGGGGAGGGTGATGGGGCGTGGCTAACAGGCTTGGGGAGGTGGGGGATAGGTCATAGTTCATAGTTCAGTTATTTGGTATATCCCTGTGAGCCATTCGGCTCTTGAATCGGGTGCAACCGCAACAAACAAAAAAGCTAAAACATGAACAAGAAAACATCTTGAAGTGACTTTGTGTCACTGTGCAAACAGAAAATCCAGGGAAAAACAGCAAAATATTCCACAAAAAGCACCGTACACCAACGCTGTGTGCACATAGCATGCGACGTTTCAATTGCAACACAAGCAATCATCATTAGGTACAAATTCAAGAGAAAACAAACCTAGTGAACTTAGAAATGTAATGCAATACAACACAGAGAGTCGGCCAACATAACAGTCAACACCCCACCTGGTTGATCACGTTCTTCCAAAGGTTGATCAATTTGAAAGAGAGACAAAACACAGACACGGAGACACACAGACAGAGAGAGATATAACACAGAGACACACAGAGAGAGATACACACATACAGTGAGGGAAAAAAGTATTTGATCCCCAGCTGATTTTGTACGTTTGCCCACTGACAAAGAAATGATCAGTCTATAATGTTAACGGTAGGTTTATTTGAACAGTGAGAGACAGAATAACAAGGCCGTAGCCATGGAGTCAACATTGGGGGGGACCAAATCTACCAGGGGGTCTGGGGTCCGCCCCCCAGAAAGAAAAAATCTAATTTTTTAAACTAATTTCCTGACATTTCCTAAAATATTGAAAAATTTCACTAACACATGGGATGGAATTTGTATTATTTGATACAATATTGTATAATATTGTATTGTATGACATTGCTCTGTGTTGTTTCTTTTTTAACTTTTCTTGTTTCATAGTATGTAATGGCAGAGATTAGGGATTCATAAAGTATAACGCAATCATATAAACACAAATCTACGCATTGCTATATGAAGACACGTCCTGGTTTTGTGGCCAAGGTTTAGCGAAATTGTTTTTATTAACATAGCATAGCAATTATTATTTTAAAAAAATATTTTTATAGCAATATATTGGGGGGGATATTTTGAGCATATTTGATTATTGTGGGGGGATATGTCCCCCACCAATATATATTATAATTATTATAACATATTATAATTATTGTAATATATTATAATTACGGCCTTGTGTCAATGAGAGATTTGGAACTTTGGTGACTGCAGGAAATAATAATAACACGAGGACACGCAGAGAGAGAGAGAAAGCACACTTATATTCTTGGTTCTGTCGGTAAAGTCACCACGTAGAAGGGAAACAATAAAATAATAAAAATATAAAACAATAAAATTCTCATGACGTTTCGACTGCAAGACGCGCAATCATCATCAGGTGTGAAAACCACAGCAACACAAGAACATTTTCTTGCTGATGGTTTTCACACCTGATGATGATTGCTTCTTGTGTTGCAGTCGAAACGTCGTGAGAATTTTATTGTTTTATATATTTTTATTATTTTATTGTTTCCCTTCTACGTGCAGGTGACTTTACCGAAAGAACCAAGAATATGAATCCCTGCAGTCAATAAAGCTTTAAATCAAAAGCACACTAAATCAAATAAACTGAGTACAATTTTTGAAATGTAATGCAATGCAACACAGAGAGTCGATTAACACACAATGAACGCATAGCCTGGTAGATTACTTTCTTACAAAGATTACTCAACTAAGCGAGATAATTGAAGCAAACGCGATCAGGCGAGGGCAGGAGTCAAGGCCCCGCGTGGCTAGGCCCCGCGTTGTAAAGTTCCAACCTGGACATCGATTCCAATGCTCGCTACTACTCAACTGACATCCCTACGAGAGAGAGAGGCTTTACCTCGGTAAACAACAACAACCACCACCACAACCACCAACACAATCGCAATGAGAATTTCTCACCTCGGAATTCAGTGCAGGAAGCGATAGCTTCCTGTTACCTCGTGACGTCACGCGGCAACAGGAGGTGACGTCACTTGAGTGGTACAAGACACTCCCCTCCCGCAACGAGCGGTTCTTAATTTAAATAAATTATGTTAATGAGCCCGGCCCATACGTGGAGGGATGGGGCGTGGGTGCTGAAACCCGTCGCAATAAACTCGCGACGGCCTTCACGAACACATTATGTTAATGAGCCGCCAGTCACCGGGCGTAGCTTTGCCCAAATAAGGATTGTACTTGAACAGATAACGGAAGTTGACCCAGGCAGAGGTGACGTCACGCTCAAGGGCGCTGTAGACGGGGTGGGGTGAATACCTTGGTGACATGACGTCACTAGCGAGGGACACTTCCCCCTGGCGTTTCACGCTGATGAAGTAATGCTGAGTGGTGACGTCACAGAGCGGGATTGGAGTTTAAGTTGATTTAGATTCATTTTCCATTGCTCCCTCCCTTGAACTCAGCAACAACAACTGGGACATCACATCCCACTGGGATGTTTAGCACACAGCGTTGGTGTACGGTGCTTTTTTCAGGAATATTTTGATGTTTTTTTCATGGATTATCTGTTTGCAGAGTCACACAAAGTAGTCACTTTAAGATGTGTTTCTTGTTCGTGTTTGTGTTTGTTGTGGTTGCACTAGATTCAAGAGCCGAATGGCTCACAGGGGTATACCAAAATATATAAACTGAAATTATTGTGTACACTCTGTGTGTGTACGTACACTGTGTGTGTACACTGTGTGTGTGTACACACGTACACACTGTGTACACTGTATGTGTACACTGTGTGTGTGTACACTGTGTGTACACTGTGTATATACACTGTGTGTGTACACTGTGTGTGTGTACACTGTGTGTCTACACTGTGTGTGTACATTGTGTGTGTACACTGTGTGTGTACTTTGTGTGTGTGTGCACTGTGTGTACACTGTGTGTGTGTGTGTACACTGTGTGTGTGTACACTGTGTGTGTACACTGTCTGTACAGTGTGTGTGTACACTGTGTGTACACAATGTGTGTGTGTGTACACTGTGGGGGGCACAGTAATCTCAGTCGACCAATGGGCATCTTTTCATCAATTTATTATTTTCCAATTTTCTTGTTTTTGTTACTTTCTATCTACGTGACTTACCGAAAGCAAGACTATAAATGTTAACGAGCTAAACCATGCTGTGTGGGAGCTGCCTGGCCTGTCGCTCCGCACGAAGCTGCGTGGAGCCTCTGCGTGGAAGTTCTGCGCCGGTGAGAAACTCTCTCAGGCTGACCCCCACCCCCACGCCTCCACGCAGATTGAGGCGAGCCGAGTGGTGGCGCATTCTATTTTGACTCAAAACGTTCGCGACCGCAGGAATTAACGTTCTTGGTTCTTTCCGTCAAGTCACGTAAATTTAAAAAAATGTTACATTGAAGAAAAAAATGACGAATTAAATAATAAAAATAAACGCATTTTTTAAATTTATTTTTGTTTTACGTGACTTTACCGAAAGAATCAAGAATGTTGTAGCACATTCTCTATTTATTGCAGAGGTTCAAGGTTAAAATCCGACAGGCACACCTGGCTACCCCAGCAACATTCACCACAATATGCGCAGTCTGCTAAACGGCAGATGTAAAACATAACGTTGCGTCATTCACAACGCACAGGTCATTGCATGTTGGTGTCACGGTCAAAATTGGGGTAATTCCAAACATTATCCAGAAACTCCACAACGGAGACACGCACCCCCTGTACCAACGACGGAGGCGCAGGGACAGACGTTCGATTATGTTGGAATCGATCTGCAGACAGCCAGCCACTCTGTGTCGCCTTATCTCGATCCCGCAATCCCAACCAGGTGAAAGTCCGCATCGAACCGAACCCCCGGCAAGGCCGTCTAACTTAACGACGAGAGAACATTCACACGAAATGTCCTTCTCAACGAAGTCTTCCGGATGTAAAATGAAATAAGTTTTTAATGAAGAAATAACAATCATCTAATTCAAAACACAACACGATTCAAAGATGTTTCATTTTAAAACTTCAAAACGGAGCATGGGGCGCTTGCGTAAATGCGTCCTTTGTGTGCCGTAAATGTTGTGACTTTCCTGGCCGAAGGCCCTAAAATGCTTGCACCCTTATTGGTGCACAGCGTCTCAACTGCAACAGTGGGGCTTGCTTCAACCGATGGTTACGAACATCCAGACGTGAATCAGCAAGGTGCATTTCTAGTCCCAGTTAGACAAAATCTACGTCAACACGTAAGACAAAACTACAATTCGTGTTGTAGAGAATGTACCTCCTCCTATACGTGTAACTTTTAAGTGGTATGCCTTGTAACTGATGAATGATCCGAGCGTGCTCCCTATTTCAAAGACGATGAGTTGCTTCAGAGGCAGACGCTTCGTGAAACACAAAAGTACTCTTTGACCTGTATCACAAGAACAACGGGTCTCACCCGAGTTCTCTGTACAGGTTACTTCCAAACAGACACACTTTGTCCTAACATCACTTATTCAATGTGTGACCCTCAGACAAAATGTTACATGCAAACGCACAATCAGACAAGTATTCATTCTAAATTATTGACAGGCATTTTAACAAAATTTAATTACTGCAGTGAAATAGACTGCATCAGGTTACATCGTATTAACAAGAAGCTATTTAAAAAAAAATATGCGCCGTCTACTTAACAGTGTATGTACAACGTACTATTGCCATTTGCACGCTGGTGTCTCGGTCAAAATTGATAACATTCTAAACATTACCTACAAAGTCACGTAGAAGGGAAATAATAAGATAATAAAATAATCAAATAAAATTCTCACGACGTTTCGGCTTCTTGCGAACGTCGTGAGGATTTTATTTCGTTTCATTTTTATTATCTTATTATTTCCCTTCTACGTGACGTTACCGAAAGAACCAAGAAGATGAATCCCTGCAGTCACGAAAGCTTTAAATCGAAACATTACCTACAAACTACACAACTAAGATGCCACATCAACCAACGCCCCCTACTGACAGGCTCTTGTCCACATGTATGCCGGTGCAGGGCAACTACCTTGTACCACACAGGGGCAGCTGCTACTTGGGGATGCTCTTCGAGTGTCTGAAACGGGATACAAAACTTCGAGTTGCTGATGCAATCTTGATTTGAAGTTTGTGACTGCAGGGATCCATACTTCTTGGTTCTTTCGGTAAAGTCACGTGGGGGCGATTAAGCAGGCACCATATAAATGCAATTGATAAAATAGTGAATGCTTGGGAGCTTATTGGCTCTCGCTCCTGGTTAGAGATCAACCCAACCCACAGGTCCACAAAGACTGGCCGCTCTTACTCTGCAGGTTGAACCTAGGAGCTGAGTGTTCAACTTCACATACTTTTCATTAAAGGCCTGTGACAAAGGTGCATCTACTGTAGCGACATTGTCTCTGGCTTACACATCTACCGGGTCTCCACTTGACTTTGTATTGTCTAGGAAGTCCACCCACACCTCCACTTCCACGAATTGCTGGGAGTTGCCTCGCTCTGCCTCACAGTCAGAATTCACCTCCTGCTTCACGTTGCCTCCATCAATGTGAAGGTCCCATTTTGGAGTTGAATATTCTTCACATTTCACCTTCACTTCTTCACTATTCACCATCACTTCTTCCCTCTTCACCATAACTTCTTCCCTCTTCACCATCACTTCTTCCCTCTTCACCATCACCTCTTCATATTTCACCTCGATACCTTTAAAAGTGTCCAAGCTGGGATTTTCTTCCGGTTCTTGTTTCATGAGGGATGGGCTCATTGTGACACTTTGACTTTCACAAGCCGATTTCAGACTCCACTCCTTGTGGATCTTCTGATGCTTTTGTGTTCTCTGGTGTACTTGAAGATGTTGTGAATGTGCAAACGCTATCCCGCACAGAGTACACCTGAAGGGTTTCTCTCCCGTGTGTGTTCTCTGGTGTACTTGAAGATGTGATGAATCTACAAACGCCTTCCCACACACACTTCACTTGAAGGGTTTCTCTCCCGTGTGTGTTCTCTGGTGTTCTACAAGAACAGATGAATCTACAAACGCCTTCCCACACACACTGCTCTTGAAGGGTTTATCTCCCGTGTGTGTTCTCTGGTGTTCTACAAGAAGAGATGAATGTGCAAACGCCTTCACGCACACACTGCACTTGAAGGGTTTCTCTCCTGTATGTTCTCTGGTGTTCTACAAGAGCAGATGAACGTGGAAACGCCTTCCCACACACACTGCACTTGAAGGGTTTCTCTCCCGTGTGTGTTCTCTGGTGTATTACAAGAGCAGATGAACGTGCAAATGCCTTCCCACACACACTGCACTTGAAGGGTTTCTCTCCCGTGTGTGTTCTCTGGTGTTCTACAAGAGCAGATGAACGTGCAAACGCCTTCCCACACACACTGCAATTGAAGGGTTTCTCTCCCGTGTGTGTTCTCTGGTGTTCTTTAAGAACAGATGACCGTGAAAACGCCTTCCCACACACACTGCACTTGAGGGGTTTCTCTCCTGTGTGAGTTCTCTCGTGCCGTGTGAAATCTCCAGTACGATCCGTGCTGTATGCACACCGGTCGCATTGGAGCCTTGTCCTACCGAGCTGCGCTGAGCGCATTTGCTCCATCAGACCAATTCTGCGGAGGAAGCGTCAGAGGAAGCGTCAGCTGCAGACAGAAAAAAATAATATCCACACCATCTACACGTCAGTATCGAGGCACAGAGGAATGCATATATAGTCACATGTGACTTACACGTCTATACTTATTCATATATTCAGGATGTAAAAACGTTTCCCAAATTCATCACAGGGCTGTTATGGCACACAATGAGAGGGCAAATGGTCGTAAACATGCCTGGAAGCCCTCGTATCTTCAAAATGAATGTTCACCCAAAACTCCAAGCACACAATTTCGGCGGTCTGGCTACAAAAGAAATATTTACGAGAGCTAAATTCAGCTGACATAGCAAAGGGTGTTTAAAACAATACTAAATTAATGAATCCAGGCTCACATTTCCTTAAATGCTGGGATGAACAGTTCCGATTTCAGCTGCATGTGCGTGCTGTGTTAACTTCCTGTTTCCATTCTTATAAAGAGTTCCAGAGGAAAGCAAAAGTTAACTATTGTTACGCTATAACCTCCGTGTTCAACAGAGTTAATAGACGTTACTGCAAACACAAACTGTACACTGTCACTGGGTAAACAGGCCGTGGCGTGTCTAGAATCACGCCTGGCCACCTTCATTTGCACGGCATGATTGCTTTCTCACTCCACAAAGTAATTAATTGAGGATCAACGAACATATCCGAGGCTAACTGGAGTTTGCGTGTCTCTCTCCGTGGTGAGATGTTAACTACCTCACCTGGTATACAGGAAGTCGTGGGTTCGATCCCGACCCTGACGCCTGCTGTATATTTGGAGTTTGCGCGTCTTTGACCGATAGACATTGACACACGTATTCTTGGTTCTTTCTGTAAAGTTACGTAGACAGAAAATAACAATAACAGATAATACAATTACATTAAATAAAGACCACTTGTGTTGCAATCAAAACGTGGGGTTTTTTGCTTTATTTACTATTTTTTATGTTTATTATGTTATTTTAATTGTATTTTCTATCTACGTGACTTTACCGAAAGAACCAAGAATATTAATTCCTGCAGTCACCAAAGTTTTAAGTCAAAACATTCACACACGTTGACAAAGCCTCACCTTGTGTTGTTGTGGGCAGGTCGCTTCTGATAACAAGAGCGGTATAGCAGCTCAAGCGGGCTTGGTCGCTTCTGATAACAAGAGCGGTATAGCAGCTCAAGCGGGCTTGGCCTGCTAACAAAAGAAAATAAAAACTGCGTGAATATTGACAATAAAACAAAGTTACAAAGTGGCGAGCCGGGTGAAGACAAATTAAACTTAAGAGAGATAATTAAAGTAAACGCAATCAGGCGAGGGCAGGAGGCAAGGCCCCGCGTGGCTAGGCCCCGCGCTGTAAAGTTCCAACCTGGACATCGATTCCCATGCTCGCTGCTACTCAACTGACATCCCTACGAGAGAGAGGCTCTACCTTGGTAAACAACAACCACCACCACAACAACCACCACCACCACCACGATGAGAATTTCTCACCTCGGATTTCAGTGCAAGCGCGCACACGGCAGCTTCCTGTTACCTAGCGACAGCAGGAAGTAGTATAACGTCACTTCCCTCCCCCGAGCGGCTCTGTAACTGAATAAATTATGTTAATGAGGCCGGCCCATATGTGGAGGGATGGGGGCGTGGGCGCTGAACCCGTCGCAATAAACTCGCGACGGCTTTAACGGACACATTATGTTAATGAGCCACCAGTCACTGGGCGTAGCTTTGCCCAAATAAGGATTGTACCGGAACAGATATCGGCAGTGACCAAGCAGAGGTGACGTCACGCTCAAGAGAGCGGTGGACGGGGGTGGGGTGAATACCTTGGTGACATAACGTCACTAGCGAAGCACACCTCCCCCTGGCGTTTCACACCGATGAGGTCATGCTGAGTAGTGACGTCACAGAGCGGGAATGGAGTTTAAGTTGATTTAGATTCATTTTCCATTGCTCCATCTCTTGAACAGAGACCCCTTGGATGCGTGAGCTCAGCAACTACAACGTGGACATTACTGTGTGTACACACTGTTTCTGTGTGTACACACTGTGTGTGTGTGTACACTGTGTATACACTGTGTGTGTGTACACTGTGTGTACACTGTGTGTATACAGTGTCTACACTGTGTGTGTGTACACTATGTATGTACACTGTGTGTGTACACTGTGTGTGTGTACACACTGTGTGTGTCTGTATCTCTGTGTGTGCCTGAGTCTCTGTGTGTGTGCCTGTGTGACACCTGATGATGATTGCTTGTGTTGCAGTCGGAATGTCGTGAGAATGTAATTGTTTTATATTTGTGTTATTTTATTGTTTCCCTTCTACGTGACTTTACCGAAAGAACCAAGAATAAATATCAGCTCTATGTTTTCAAGTAAATACATTTTGGGTAGTGAATACATTATAGTCTAAATAAGCTACACATGACGAATTGTAGGCAATTATAGTTATAATCAAAGATATTTTTAAACAATCACGTGGTCCCTGTAGTCGCCGTTAAAGACACAAAACCTGCTTGAAAACAGTTCATCAACATATATGAATACATTGATTCGAATAAGCAGAGTTAATTTCCAATTTATGGCATGCCAGCTATGTGTCAGTTTTCGATATCAACATCACCTTATAAAAGAATAACATTTAAAATAAAAGCGCACAACTTTATCCGTGATGAACGCTGCCCTTTCCGTCGTTTTCACGCAGGGGGCGCTGTAAACCTACACGCACCCCCTACATGCGAACGACGGACAGGCACACCTGGCTACCCCAGTAACATTCACCACAATATGCGCAGTCTGCTAAACGGCGGATGTAAAACATAACGTTGCGTCATTCACAACGCATGTTGGTGTCACGGTCAAAATTGGGGTAATTCCAAACATTATCCAGCACCCCCTGTACCAACTACGGAGGCGCAGGGACAGACGCTCGATTACGTTGGAATCGATCTGCAGACGGCCAGCCGCTCCGTGTCGCCTCATCTCGATCCCGCGATCCCCTACCAGGTGAAAGTCCGCATCGAACCGAACCCCCGGCAAGGCCGTCTACTTAACGACGAGAGAAAATTCACACGAAATGTCCTTTTCAATGAAGCCTTCCGGATGTAAAATGAAATAAGCTTTTAATGAAGAAATAACAATCATCTAATTCAAAACACAACACGATTCAAAGATGTTTCATTTTAAAACTTCAAAACAGAGCACCGGGTGCTTGCGTGAATGCGTCCTTCGTGTGCAAATGTTGTGACTTTCCTGGCCTGAAGGCCGTCAATGTGTTGGACTATTATTGGTGCACAGCGTCTCAACAACAGCAGTGGGGTTTGCTTCAACCGATAGGTACGAACATCCACACGTCAATCAGCAAGGACCATTTCTAGTCCCAGTTAGACAAAATCTACGTCAACATGTAAGACAAAACTACAATTCGTGTTGTAGAGAATGTACCTCCTCCTATACGTGTAACTTTCAAGTGGTATGCCTTGTAACTGATGAATGATCCGAGCGTGCTCCCTATTTCAAAGACGATGAGTTGCTCCAGAGGCAGACGCTTCGTGAAACACAAAAGTACCCTTTGACCTGTATCACAAGAACAACGGGTCTCACCCGAGTTCTCTGTACAGGTTACTTCCAAACACACACACACTTTGTCCTAACATCACTTATTCAATGTTTGACCCTCAGACAAAATGTTACATGCACACGCACAATCAGACAAGTATTCATTCTAAATTATTGACAGGCATTTTAACAAAATTGAATTACTGCAGTGAAATAGACTGCATCAGGTTACATCGTATTAACAAAAAGCTATTTTTAAAAATATGCACCGTCTGCTTAACAGTGTATGTACAACAAACTATTGTAGTGTCATTCAAAACGAGTAGGCCATTGCATGCTGGCGTGTGGGTCAAAATTGATCAAATTCTAAACATTGCCTACAAACTCCACAGCTAAGATGCCACATCAACCATCGCCCCCTACTGACAGGCTCTTGTCCACATGCAGGCCGGTGCAGGGCCACCACCTTGTGCCACACAGGGGCAGCTGCTACTTGGGGATGCTCTTCGTGTGTCTGAGACGAGATACAAAAGTCCGAATTGCCAGAGGCGATTAAGCAAGCACCATATAAGTGGAATAATTAAATAACAAAAATCACGACGTTTCGGCCACAACACAAGTGGCCTTCATCAGGTGAAGGGACCGTGCTGTCATGATGAAGGCCACTTGTGTTGTGGCTGAAACGTCGTGATTTTTGTTATTTTATCTTTTTACCTACGTGACTTTACCGAATAGAACCAAAGAGTATGGATCCTTGCAGTCACGAAAGCTTCAAATCTAGAATGGAATTATTAAAACCGAGTGAATGCTTGGGAGCTTATTGGCTCTCGCTCCTGGTTAGAGATCTACCCAACCCACAGGTCCACAAAGACTGGCCACTCTCACCATGCAGGTTTAACCTAGGAACTGAGTGTTCAACTTCACATTCTTGTCATTAAAGGCCTGTGACTAAGGTGTATCCATTGGAGCGACCAGAGTGGAGTCGGCTCCGGGAGAGGCAACCACTTCGCCCCACGCCGCTCCTCCACTTCGAGGTCTGCGGAGAACTTCGCCACCACCACCACCACCAGCGTGGCGATCTTCACGGCTGTGCTCACTGTGGTTCTGCTGCTCACGCAGCCGATGGTGGAACTCCTCGGAGGATCTCGGCGTGGGGGTTCGAACATCAACGGCTCCAACGCCATCACCACCACCACCACCACCACGATCAACAACTACTCGGGACTCGTGAAGAACGTCTCTCCACCGGCAGCGGTCGCCACCTGGGGACCGATGTTCACCAGCGGCCACGCAGACGGACAGGAGAGGGACGGCCCAGCCTGGCCCCCTGGGATGTCCTGGCTCATGGACAGCGCGCCGACTCCTCTCCTGCAGCCTGCGGGTCAGCTGTGCAGTAGCCACAGTGAGGACATAGTGGACAGCGTGCTCCCTGCCCTAGTGCAGGCTATGGGTCAGCTGTGCAGTAGCCACAGTGAGGACATTGTGGACAGCTAGCTCCCTGCCCTACTGCAGGCTATGGGTCAGCTGTGCAGTAGCCACAGTGAGGACATAGTGGACAGCGTGCTCCCTGCCCTAGTGCAGGCTATGGGTCAGCTGTGCAGTAGCCACAGTGAGGACATAGTGGACAGCGTGCTCCCTGCCCTAGTGCAGGCTATGGGTCAGCTGTGCAGTAGCCACAGTGAGGACATAGTGGACAGCGTGCTCCCTGCCCTACCGCAGGCTATGGGTCAGCTGTGCAGTGGCTGCCAGGACATAGTGGACAGCGTGCTCCCTGCCCTGCTCCACGTCGTGCGTCAGCTGTACAGCGGCAGCAAGGAGGCCATCGGCTCTACCGTGCCGCTGGACACCCCGCACATCGCCGTGCGTCTCCGGCGTTTCGTACCTCGCAGAGTTGAGTGAGCAACATCCATCGTCGTCGTCGTCACCATCAGCCACCGTCAATCCACTGGCGGGTAGAGACCTCCCTGAGCCGTCGCCACCTCCCACGATGCCGCTGTGCGGTGATCCACCCAGCGCCTGACACGTGGAGCGATTTCATTGCTTAATCTCCCCACTGGGCATCCTCTCGGATGACCTCCTCGCCGCCCATCGGCATCACTCGCCCCCTTCGCGCCCTCCACCGTCACCCTCAATTCCACTCGCGGTTAAATTTTGATTTAAAGCTTTTGTGACTGCAGCTCTTTCGGTAAAGTCACGTTGAAGGGAAACAATAAAATATATATAAAACAATAAAAATTCTCACGACGTTTCGACACACCTGATGACGACCGTTTGTGTTATGGTCGAAACGTCGTGAGAATTTTTATTGTTTTATATATATTTTATTATTTTATTGTTTCCCTTCAACGTGACTTTACCGAAAGAGCTAAGAATATCCACTCACGGTGTTTTCAACAGCCTGGTTGGGCACTGGAACGGTATCCCGGACAGTGCCGGATTAAGCTCGTGCGGGTCCTGTGGCATATATTATAAAGGTGCCCAAAATAAAATAACACAATTATTAAAACGTGAAGTTTACACATCTACCGGGTCTCCATTTGACTTTGTATTGTCTCGGAGGAAGTCCACCCACACCTCCACTTCCACAAACTGCTGGGAGTTGCCTCGCTCTGCCTCACAGTCAGAATTCTCCTCCTGCTTCACGTTGCCTCCATCAATGTGAAGGTTTGCCCATTTTGGAGTTGAATATCCATCTTCACATTTCACCTTCACTTCTTCGCTCTTCACCATCACTTCTTCACATTTCACCTTCACCTCTTCCCTCTTCACCATCACTTCTTCACATTTCACCTCGATACCTTTAAAAGTGTCCAAGCTGGGATTTTCTTCCGGTTCTTGTTTCATGAGGGATGGGCTCATTGTGGCACTTTGACTTTCACAAGCCGATTTCAGACTCCACTCCTTGTGGATCTTCTGATGCTTCTGTGTTCTTTGGTGTACTTGAAGATGTTGTTGCTGTGAAAACGCCTTCCCGCACGGAGTGCACCAGAAGGGTTTCTCTCCCGTGTGTATTCTCTGGTGTTTTACAAGATCAGATGAATGTGCAAACGCCTTCACGCAAACACTGCACTTGAAGGGTTTCTCTCCTGTGTGTGTCCTCTGGTGTATTACAAGAGCAGATGACTGTGCAAATGCCTTTCCACACACACTGCACTTGAAGGGTTTCTCTCCCGTGTGCGTTCTGTGGTGTACTTCAAGATTTGATGAACGTGCAAACGCCTTCCCACACACACTGCACCTGAAGGGTTTCTCTCCCGTGTGTGTTCTCTGGTGTGCTACAAGAGCAGATGAATGTGCAAACGCCTTCCCACACACACTGCACTTGAAGGGTTTGTCTCCCGTGTGAGTTCTCTGGTGCCGTGTGAAATCTCCAGTACGATCCGTGCTGTATGCACACCGGTCGCATTGTTGACTCGTCATACCGAGCTGCGCCGAGCGCCTTTGCTCCATCAGACCAATTCTGCAGAGGAAGCATCAGAGGAAGCGTCAGCTGCAGACAGAAAAAAATAATATCCACACCATCTACACGTCAGTATCGATGCACAGAGGAAAGCATATATACACAGTAACACGTGACTTACACATCTATACTTATTCATATATTCATGATATAGTGAAAAGTGTCCCAAATTCATCACACAGGCTGTTATGGCACACAATGAGAGGGCAAATGGTTATAAACATGCCTGGAAGCATTCGTATCTTCAAAATGAATGTTCACCCAAAACTCCGAGCACACAATTTCAGCTGTCTGGCTTCAAAATGAATAATTATAGATTTAAAGCTTTCGTGACTGCTAGGATCCATACTCTTTGGTTCTATTGGGTAAAGTCACGTAGGTGAAAATAAAATAACAAAAAAAATGAATATTTATGAAAGCTAAATTCAGCTGACATAGCAAAGGGTGTTTAAAACAATACTATTTGTGTTCGGCAGAAATGCATAAATTAATGTTCAATCGCAACTTAAGAGATGTGAAGCCAGGCACAGAAGTCCTTGAATGCTGGGATGAACAGATCCGACTTCAGCTGCACGTGTGTGCTGTGTTAACTTCCTGACTCCATTCTTACAAAGAGTTGCAGAGGAAAACATCTTCACATTTCACCTTCACTTCTTCGCTCTTCACCATCACTTCTTCACATTTCACCTTCACCTCTTCCCTCTTCACCATCACCTCTTCACATTTCACCTCGATACCTTTAAAAGTGTCCAAGCTGGGATTTTCTTCCGGTTCTTGTTTCATGAGGGATGGGCTCATTGTGGCACTTTGACTTTCACAAGCCGATTTCAGACTCCACTCCTTGTGGATCTTCTGATGCTTCTGTGTTCTTTGGTGTACTTGAAGATGTTGTTGCTGTGAAAACGCCTTCCCGCACGGAGTGCACCAGAAGGGTTTCTCTCCCGTGTGTGTTCTCTGGTGTTTTACAAGATCAGATGAATGTGCAAACGCCTTCACGCAAACACTGCACTTGAAGGGTTTCTCTCCTGTGTGTGTCCTCTGGTGTATTACAAGAGCAGATGACTGTGCAAATGCCTTTCCACACACACTGCACTTGAAGGGTTTCTCTCCCGTGTGCGTTCTGTGGTGTACTTCAAGATTTGATGAACGTGCAAACGCCTTCCCACACACACTGCACCTGAAGGGTTTCTCTCCCGTGTGTGTTCTCTGGTGTGCTACAAGAGCAGATGAATGTGCAAACGCCTTCCCACACACACTGCACTTGAAGGGTTTCTCTCTCGTGTGAGTTCTCTGGTGCCGTGTGAAATCTCCAGTACGATCCGTGCTGTATGCACACCGGTCGCATTGTTGACTCGTCATACCGAGCTGCGCCGAGCGCCTTTGCTCCATCAGACCAATTCTGCAGAGGAAGCATCAGAGGAAGCGTCAGCTGCAGACAGAAAAAAATAATATCCACACCATCTACACGTCAGTATCGATGCACAGAGGAAAGCATATATACACAGTAACACGTGACTTACACATCTATACTTATTCATATATTCATGATATAGTGAAAAGTGTCCCAAATTCATCACACAGGCTGTTATGGCACACAATGAGAGGGCAAATGGTTATAAACATGCCTGGAAGCATTCGTATCTTCAAAATGAATGTTCACCCAAAACTCCGAGCACACAATTTCAGCTGTCTGGCTTCAAAATGAATAATTATAGATTTAAAGCTTTCGTGACTGCTAGGATCCATACTCTTTGGTTCTATTGGGTAAAGTCACGTAGGTGAAAATAAAATAACGAAAAAAATGAATATTTATGAAAGCTAAATTCAGCTGACATAGCAAAGGGTGTTTAAAACAATACTATTTGTGTTCGGCAGAAATGCATAAATTAATGTTCAATCGCAACTTAGAGGTGCGAATCTAGGCTAAGATGTCCTTAAATGCTGGGATGAACAGTTCCGACTTCAGCTGAATGTGTGTGCTGTGTTAACTTCCTGTTTCCATTCTTATGAAGAGTTGCAGAGGAAAACAAAACGAAACTACTGTTATGATATAACCTCCGTGTTCAACAGAGTTAATAGACGTTACTGCAAACACAAACTGTACGCTGTCACTGGGTAAACAGGCGGTGGCGTGTCTAGAATCATGCCTGGCCACCTTCATCTGCTTGGCATGAATGCTTTCTCACTCCACCAAGTAATTAATTGAGGATCAACGAACATAGCCAAGGCTAACTGGAGTTTGCGTGTCTCTCTCCGTGGTGAGATGTTAACTACCTCACCTGGTATACAGGAAGTCGTGGGTTCGATCCCGACCCTGACGCCTGCTGTATATTTGGAGTTTGCACGTCACTCCGTTTAGCGTCTTTGACCGATAGACATTGACACACGTATTCTTGTTGATTTCGGTAAAGTTACGTAGATAGAAAATAACAATAACAGATAATACAATTACATTAAATAAAGAGCACTTGTGTTGCGATCAAAACGTGAGTTTTTTTGCTTTATTTACAATTTATTTTTATTTATTTTAATTTTATTTTCTATCTACGTGACTTTACCGAAAGAACCAAGAATATTAATTCCTGCAGTCACCAAAGTTTTAAGTCAAAACATTCACACACGTTGACAAAGCCTCACCTTGTGTTGTTGTGGGCAGGTCGCTTCTGATAACAAGAGCGGTATAGCAGCTCAAGCGGGCTTGGCCTGCTAACAAAAGAAAATAAAAACTGCGTGAATATTGACAATAAAACAAAGTTACAAAGTGGCGAGCCGGGTGAAGACAAATTAAACTTAAGCAAGATAATTAAAGTAAACGCAATCAGGCGAGGGCAGGAGGCAAGGCCCCGCGTGGCTAGGCCCCGCGTTGTAAAGTTCCAACCTGGACATCGATTCCCCTGCTCGCTGCTACTCAACTGACATCCCTACGAGAGAGAGCGAGGCTCTACCTTGGTAAACAACAACAACCACCACAACCACCACCACAACAACCACAACCACAATGAGAATTTCTCACCTCGGATTTCAGTGCAGGAAGCGATAGCTTCCTGTTGTTACCTCGTGACGTCAAGCGGCAGCAGGTGACATGACGTCACTTCCGGGGAACGGGACACGCTCCTCCCACAATGAGCTTCTCCGTAAATAAATAAATTAGAGTATGAACAAATTATGTTAATGTACCTTTCGATATTAGTTCATTTTAGTTCATTTGTTCATTTATTTGGTATAGCCCTGTGAGCCATTCGGCTCTTGAATCGGGTGCAACCGCAACAAACAAAAAACATGAACAAGAACACATCTTAAAGTGATTATGTGACTGTGCAAACAGAAAATACAGGAAAAAAATATCAAAATATTCCTGAAATAGCACCGTACACCAACTCTGTGTGCAAAAATCCCAGTGGGATGCAAGTTAAATAACAACAACAACCACAATACAACTAAGATTAAGGCCGTCAGTCTAACTCCGTACTACAATAAACATTAACATGGCCAAAACCAAAAAAAACTTTTCGAAATCACGAAAATAAAAGCCATAAATGCAATGTAACAGTGATCATAGGGAGTGTGACCGATTTTTTTTACAATAAACTACATAAATAAATTATAACACCAAAATCTAGAGCCATATTTTAGGCCACTGAATTGCAGTGGCAGCTAGGGGTGTACAACTCCTCTAGAGCAGTTTTGAGTGAAGATCTCATAGGTAGTGATTCAAGTTGCAGTTTATTGGCAATAGCATTCCAGACCCTGGGGTCATGAATAGCAAAGGCCCTTCCTCCAGTTTTTGTACGGCAATGGGAATGTGAAGCTGGTAAATGAGCGAATACCTGAGGTCAAATTTGTTCTTTGAAACAGAGAGGAGATCCAGTAGGTAGTCTGCGGAATTTTTTGTAAGTACATCGTGAATAAATAAGATCTGGTGCACAAGCTGTCGAACATTAAGAGATGTTAAGTTTGACCCAATGTAGAGATCACAGTGGTGAGTCTATGGGGCAGTGTTGAGTCTATGGGCAGTGTTGAGGCTATGGGCAGTGTTGAGTCTACGGGCAGTGCTGAGTCTATGGGCAGTGTTGAGTCTATGGGCAGTGCTGAGTCTATGGGCAGTGTTGAGTCTATGGGCAGTGCTGAGTCTATGGGCAGTGTTTATCAATTCTACAGAATCTGAGCCTCGCTCGCACTGCGTGTTCGCCTATCCGCACTACGATTTATAAAAGCACCCTGCTAAGGCCTCACGTGATAACAGCCCCGCCGAGTCGCCTGCCCATGATTCGAGGCACGGAACGTCGAATCTCCTCCTCCACCACGACCACACGAGGACATTGTTTTGTTTGTAACCTCACCACGAAGGAGGATATAGCTCAAGACCCCCTCCCCAGACACCTACGCAGCGTTGCGCTGGTGAGTGCCGCGTTGAGGCCTATTCCGGGAGTGTCACCGGTCTCGGCTAGATTGCCCAGCCGGCCGAGGCGGCACTTTGGCCGGCTACAGATGCCGCTGTCATGGGATGGTCTCCATAGAGACCTGGAAGATGGTCTCTAGGTTATGTTGTGGGTTAGCAAGCTTCCAAAGGATGCCTGAAGGCTGCCGCTAGGCTTCTGTAACGAATCTTTGCTGCGTGTTTTAAACTTGAATTATTTGCAATGCACGCGTGTCAATGTGCTCTAGAGGAGTTGTACAACCCTAGCTGCCACTGCTATTCAGTGGCCTAAATTATGGCTCTAGATTTTGGTGTTATAATTTATTTATGTAGTTTATTGTTAAAAATTCGGTCACAGTCCCTATGATCACTGTTACATTGGATTTATGGCTTTTATTTTGGTGATTTCGAAAAGTTTTTTTGTTTTGGCCATGTTTTTGTTTATTGTAGTACGGAGTTAGACTGATGGCTTTAATCTTAGTTGTCTTGTGGTTGTTGTTATTTGACTTGTATCCCACTGGGATTTTTGCACACAGCGTTGGTGTACGGTGCTATTTCAGGGATATTTTGATATTTTTTCCTGTATTTTCTGTTTGCACAGTCACATAATCACTTTAAGATGTTTTCTTGTTCATGTTTTTTGTTTGTTGCGGTTGCACCCGATTCAAGAGCCGAATGGCTCACAGGGCTATACCAAATAAATCAACTATGAACTATGCGTCGCTCGAAAGACTTCACTAGAGCGCGTCGCGTTCAAGCTCGCTTTGTCTACCTTAGGAGCTTACAAAGTGCCGCCCAATAATTTACCGTGCGTCTGCCTCTTAGGCCGAGTGAATTGCTTGAACAAGTGCACATTCAGAAGCGTAAACTCTGCGAGTATCTCGTTTTAAATTTTGATTTGAAGCTTTCGTGACTGCGGTAATTCATATTCTTAGCTCTTTCGGTAAAGTCAGAGTTGAAGGGAAACAATAAAACAATAAAATATATATAAAACAAAAAAAATTCTCACGACGTTTCGACCTGATGACGACCGGTGTGTTATGGTCGAAACGTCGTGAGAATTTTTATTGTTTTATATATTTTATTATTTTATTGTTTCCCTTCAACGTGACTTTACTGAAAGAGCTAAGAATATCTCGTTTTATTCATAGTCCGTGTTTCCAAGGACAAAAAAAATTGCACATTCTCATTACCAATACATCAACCTGGCTGGCGGTCACACTTGCCAGGAGCCCCTTTCCCTGTCGGTTTGACATTTTTTTCAACTCAATTGTTTTTATTACACAGCTCTTGGACAGATGTGCGGCAGTGTTGGTTTATACCCTGGGAGGTGCTCTCACTTCAGGGGCTGTTTCATTGATGGGAAAAAACCTGAGCTGGGGCTGTAATCAATGTTGTTTTATTGATCTAGTTTAAAACATCAGCACGAACATCGGTGCCAAACTAACACGATGTGAGGCGCTAGATTTGAAGCTTTCGTGATGTGCAAGGATTCATACTCTTTGGATTTTTTTCGGTAAAGCCGCGGAGGTAAAAAAAAATCAAGTTAAACCCAAGTTAAACTTTAGCAGCCTTATAGTTTACAGCAGTATACTCTGCAAGGCAACCAGTTTGTCAGCTTAACTACTGCCTCCTGCCTCTGGTTCACGTGTGTAACGCTCTTCAACCTGCACACGGCCATCTCTCCGTCCCCAACCCCCTGCAGCATAACAGAAGGTGGCTTAACTTAGCCCCCCCCCCACGGCCCTTCTTATCCCCCCCCCCTTAACCTGTATACAATCTCGGGTGTCTTAGAGTTCTCTTCACCTGATGCAGCAATTTTGCTGTGACGGTTTCCACCTCAAGACGGAAGCTTGTGCTGCTGCCTCCGAAACGTCGTGATTTTAATTGAGTTGTTTTTTTCATTTATTTATTTTATAGATTTTTTTTACCTACGTGACTTCAGCAAAAAAAAACAAAGAGTCCGATGCGAGGAGGCGTTTCCCCCAACGTTCGTTTTCTGCGGTGGCAAAAAATGCAGCCTCTGCGAAACGATGAGAACCTAAACATTTTGCTCAACACAGGAGGAACGTGTCCATCAGTGAGGGAGCCTTAGGCATGCATCCAATTGTCCCGTTGTGAAGGAGGAGGTCTTTAACCCGGCATGGTTGTCACCTGGTGTACAGGAGGTCGTGGGGTTTGATACCGACCCTGACACTCCCTGCTCTATCTTTGGAGTTGACGTTTCTCGTTTTATTAGTATATATTTTTTTAAAGTGATTTGTTTTACTCTTCCTGTAACTCTGCACTCACGCCGTGTTTTTGTTTTGTGTTTGTTGTCATGTTTCTGACCCAGCGCCACAGCTGGACATCTGTGAAAAAAGAGCTTCATAGCGCTTTGGATTCCTCCTCTTGCAGTCTAAATAAATATCATTCCCACTGCTCCTCCTACTCCCTCCCCTTCACCCCTCCTAGCCAAGTGAAGGAAGCCGCCAGGCCGACCATCTGCCACCCCCCCCCCCCCCCCCCATGGAGACTTTCCACACCACCACCCGTTTAGTGGCCTTGCTGGTCGTTGTGCTGGGCGACCGTCACAACCCCTTCGCCCTGCCCCTTGACCGTGAGTAGCAAACAGCGCCGCTACCCCACTTGAGACGATGCCCCCTCTCAACGCTACTCCCACTAAAGGCCATTGACTAAACTCGACTCTTTTGACTTCACCAGGCAATGCCCACTGAGCTTCGTGGCTCTTTTTTTTTTCAGAAGCGCCCCGGCTCTTGCAAATGATAGCTTCAACGAAGCACTTCGACGTTCAAGCGGGGCCGAGTACTCGAAACACTTGTGGGTATTTGTTTGAGTAGTGTGTGGGTCTCTGTGTGAGTAGTGTGTGGGTATCTGTGTGAGTAGTGTGTGGGTCTCTGTGTGAGTAGTGTGTGGGTATCTGTGTGAGTAGTGTGTGGGTCTCTGTGTGAGTAGTGTGTGGGTCTCTCTGTGAGTAGTGTGTGGGTATCTGTGGGTCTCACACAGAGACCCACACACTACTCACACAGAGACCCATACACTACTCACTCAGAGACCCACAGACTACTCACAGAGAGACCCACACACTACTCACAGAGAGACCCACACACTACTCACAGAGATACCCACACACTACTCACACAGAGACACACACACTACTCATAGAGAGACCCAGACACTACTCACTCAGAGACCCACACACTACTCACACAGAGACCCACAGACTACTCACTCAGAGACCCACACACTACTCACACAGAGACCCACACACTACTCACAGAGAGACCCACACACTACTCACTCAGAGACTCACACACTACTCACACAGAGACACACAGACTACTCACACAAAGACCCACACACTACTCACACAGAGACACACAGACTACTCACACAGAGACTCACACACTACTCACTCAGAGACCCACACACTACTCACACACAGAGACCCACACACTATTCACACAGAGACCCACACACTACTCACACAGAGACCCACACACTACTCACACAGAGACCCAATACACTACTCACACAGAGACCCACAGACTACTCACACAGAGACCCACAGACTACTCACACAGAGACCCACACACTACTCACTCAGAGACCCACACACTACTCACACAGAGACCCTCACACTACTCACATAGAGACCCAGACACTACTCACTCAGAGACCCACACACTACTCACACAGAGACCCACAGACTACTCACTCAGAGACCCACACACTACTCACAGAGAGACCCACACACTACTCACAGAGATACCCACACACTACTCACACAGAGACACACACACTACTCACAGAGAGACCCAGACACTACTCACTCAGAGACCCACACACTACTCACACAGAGACCCACAGACTACTCACTCAGAGACCCACACACTACTCACACAGAGACCCACACACTACTCACAGAGAGACCCACACACTACTCAGAGAGAGACTCACACACTACTCACACAGAGACACACAGACTACTCACACAGAGACCCACACACTACTCATACAGAGACTCACACACTACTCACTCAGAGACCCATACACTACTCACACACAGAGACCCACACACTACTCACACAGAGACCCACACACTACTCACACAGAGAGACCCACACACTACTCACACAGAGAACCACAGACTACTCACACAGAGACCCACAGACTACTCACACAGAGACCCACACACTACTCACACAGAGACCCACACACTACTCACACAGAGAGACCCACACACTACTCACACAGAGAGACCCACACACTACTCACACAGAGACCCACACACTACTCACATAGAGACCCAGACACTACTCACATAGAGACCCACAGACTACTCACAGAGAGACCCACACACTACTCACAGAGAGACCCACAGACTACTCACACAGAGAGACACACACACTACTCACACAGAGACCCACACACTACTCACACAGAGACCCTACTAACACTCTGCTGTATTTTCGCCCGCAGCTGCGGTTATCATCTCTGGCCACGTACGGTACCAAAGAAGCTCACATCAGGTGTATGCAGCAAAGCAGCAACCTCCGGACACACGACGGAAAGGTGCACGGTTGCGACATCACACACACACACGTACAGGGCCCAGTTGAGTACGCAGTTTGTTAAGGTGCAGCACTGCAAGTACTTGCTCGGCCCGGAGCGACCCCCCCCACCACCCTCGGGAGCGACCTCTGCCCGCTCGCTGTCTCTGCCCCCCCCACCACCGCCTCACACAGCCAGCCCCCCGTCGATGCTGACGGAGCCAGACAGGATGTACAGGGCGAGAGAGGGAGAGGCGGTGTACATGGAGTGCTCGGTGTGGCCGCCCGCCACCATCCTGTGGTGAGACCGAACGCCGCGCCTGAGCGTCCATCCCGCTCCGCCTCTCCTCTCGCTCTCCGTTCGCTGGAGACTCTTTTTGTTTATTTCACCGCCTGATGCCCACCGAGCCGTGCAGCTGTTTTTCAGAAGCTACCCGGCCATGTCGCAAACGACAGCCCTGACGACGAAGAGGCTCCTCGTTCATTCGGCATGCCGTCATCGCGCCTCGACGCTCCCTGTCGCGAGGGCTGTACGTGCCCTGAACTTCTTTCGCACCCTACATGGCCAACCGTGCTAATAAGAGGTACGGGAGCTGAGTCTGTTTTGTGAATGCCGCCAGCGGGTTTGCATGGCTGGCCACGTACGGAGCGAAAAAAGTTCAACATAGAACACTCCCATAGACTTCAATGTTAAAGGCTCCCATATACTTCAATGTTAAAGGCTCCCATAGACATTAATGTTAAAGACTCCCATAGACTTCAATGTTAAAGACTCCCATAGACTTCAATGTTAAAGACTCCCATAGACTTCAATGTTAAAGGTTCCCATAGACATTAATGTTAAAGACTCCAATAGGCTTCAATGTTAAAGGCTCCCATAGGCTAACATTTATAATTTCGCGCGTGCGGGGGCGGGGTTGGGCGACTGTCGATGGCCGCCACGCGGATGTGGCTCAGAGCGAGAGAGCGAGAGAAGGGCACTCAACGCGGCGGAGGGCCGCGTGAACCTCGCCGCTCCAACGTCCCCCGGGACGTTCGCCTCCGCGTCTCCCGAAGCCGCCGACCCCGGATCTCAAAACCCCCGACGGCATCGCCGTCAAACCGCAACGGTTCACGCCCCCCACCTGCCCCCCGCCTGCCCCCCCCACGCCTTCCCGCGCACCGCCAGGTTCAGGAACTACCGGAGCTTGAAAGTTAAGGGCGAGCGCTTCCAGATCTTCGAGAACGGCACCCTTCGCATCCTGGACTTGCGGCGCGAGGACACGGACACTTACACCTGCTTCGCCACCAACAACCTGAACAGCGACCAGCTGCGGGCGCACCTCTCCGTCGAAGGTGAGCAAAGTCGCCGCCGGCAACAAACCCGCCGGCCGGAATCCCTCTCCGATCCGGCGCCGAGCCATTAACCGCCGCCGTCGAAGACGAAGATCCCCCGCCGTGTAGCCTCAACAGGCCGCGGGGGCGAGCGCCGTTAGCGAGCGGCGCCTGTGAAGGCCGGCACGGCGCACGAGGGGGCGGGTGGCCGGCGCCACGCCCGACCGCCTTTGTCTCCCCGGTGCTGGCGATGTTCGCCACACACCGCGCCGGGTGCTCGTTTGAGGCCGAGTCGACTTAGGGGAGGCCCAAGACCGGTTCAGATAATCGTCACCGCGTGTTGGTGGCCGTGAGCGGGAATCGAACTCGGGTTCGCAGGGTTCGTAGCGCGGTGTAGCGCGGTGTAGACCGCTACACCCGCCACCGCCACCATTAACTACCACCACCATCACCCCCACAACCACCCCCACAGTGGCGCCGGGCGGTGAGGAGGAGGACGAGGAGGAGGACGAGGACGAGGAGGACGAGGAGGAGGACGAGGAGGGAGACGAGGAGGAGGACGAGGAGGAGGACGAGAAGGAGGAGGACGAGGAGGAGGGCCAGGACGATGGCAAGGAGGCCTCTACGTCCTCGCCATCGGCCCCCAACGCCGGTAGCGGCCGTGACGGCGGTGCTGATGAGGGCGAGGATGACGACGACGAGCTGTTAGCTACCTCGCCAGGTACGCGGGAGGGCGGCGGCTTGGATCGTCTGACCACCCTGACGATGCAAATGGCCGTGGTCAGCCCAATGAGATCGGCGGCGCGGAAAGTCCTGGGTTTTAAAAAAACTTGGTTTCTGGCCACCCCGTGAATCTCCATTGGCTGCTCGGGTTCCCAAGTGCTTGCTCCATTCATGCTTGGATTCAATGTTAAAGGCTCCCATAGACTTCAATGTTAAAGGCTCCCATAGACTTCAATGTTAAAGGCTCCCATAGACTTCAATGTTACAGGCTCCCATAGACTTCAATGTTAAAGGCTCCCACAGACTTCAATGTTAAAGGTTCCCACAGACTTCAATGTTAAAGGCTCCCGTAGACTTCAATGTTAAAGGCTCCCGTAGACTTCAATGTTAAAGGCTCCCGTAGACTTCAATGTTAAAGGCTCCCGTAGACTTCAATGTTAAAGGCTTCCATAGACTTCAATGTTAAAGGCTCCCATAGACTTCAATGTTAAAGGCTCCCATAGACTTCAATGTTAAAGGCTCCCATAGACTTCACTGTTAAAGGCTCCCATAGACTTCAATGTTAAAGGCTCCCATAGACTTCAATGTTAAAGTCTCCCATAGACTTCAATGTTAAAGGCTCCCATAGACTTCAATGTTAAATGGCTCCCATAGACTTCTATGTTAAAGGCTCCCATAGACTTAAATGTTAAAGGCTCCCATGGACTCATGGAGGTGCACACATCGAGGGCAGTCAACCAATTTGCGGTCAAACGGAGATAAAATAACGCTTTGACAATAAAACGATTCTCAGCATCGCAACTCTGGGCAGGGGTTTGCTGTTTTGGCAAAGAGCGTTGTTGACACGCGGGTGGCGGTGGTGGTGGTGGTGGTCCACCGCTCACCGCAGAGGAGTTACAATCGGGCACCTGACGTCAATGATGTGACAGTCGGCGTTTTAATTTACCAAATAGTTTTAAACGTAGTGTGATGGATCGTCTCTCTGAATGAGTGATTGGGTGGGTGGGTGAGTGGCTGAGTGAACAAGTGAGGAAGAGGTTTCAGTCTCAACTACCAACAACCTCCAACAAATCTTCCATCCCCTAGGAGGTGGTGGCGGTGGTGGTGTTAGTGGTGTTGGTGGTGTTGGTGTTGGTGGTGTTGGTGTTGGTGGTGTTGGTGGTGTTGGTGGTGGTGTTGGTGGTGGTGTTGGTGGTGTTGGTGGTGGTGTTGGTGGTGATGTTGGTGGTGTTGGTGGTGTTGGTGGTGATGTTGGTGGTGGTGTTGGTGGTGTTGGTGGTGATGTTGGTGGTGTTGGTGGTGATGTTGGTGGTGGTGTTGGTGGTGATGTTGGTGGTGGTGTTGGTGTTGGTGGTGTTGGTGGTGTTGGTGTTGTTGGTGGTGGTGGAAATGGAGGAGGAGGCGGAGGGTTATAGGAGGCCCCCCCGGTACTCGTACATCGCTCTCATCGTAGCGATGGCGACTGACGTCTCGTTTCTCCGCTTGCCCCTTTGCAGCGGCGATGGCATCATCAGCAGCGGCGACGACGTCAGTGGTGACGACGTCAGCGGGGCGGGCGTCCGCCACCAGCAAGGCGTCTTGCTGCCCCGGTGCCGCTTGGCCCACGGCGCTTCTGCTCGCGCTGGTGCCGTCGTTGGCGCGCGGCGGCGACGTCTAGAAGGAAGCTTTTCTTTCTCGCTCTCGCAAAAATCTTTACGATTTGCGATGCCCCGTTGCGTTCCGACATCGTTTCTCGTTTCCACGCATTCACGTTGTCCCGAGTTTTATTCGGGGAAAAAAGTAACTCGCCGTGTGCCCGCGACGTCTCGCGGAGAGCCGTCTTGCGTGACGATTTTAAACGCGAGTTGCGACTGAGTCATGCCCTGAAGTTGTTCCGTGCTGCTGCTGCTGCCGTGCTGAAGACGTAATGATAAAGGCGCCAAGTTAGCTGTTGCTGCTGTTGTTGACACAAATGTTGCCGTTGTTGATGGTCCAGCTGAGGCAGGGAGAAGCTGCCTTAGTCTTGCGGGGCGAACGCTGTTGTGGATCTGGTGGGGGGGGGGGGCGCTGTGGTGCTCTGTGAGTGATGTACAGCAAAGGGAGACTAGAGTCTTGTGCGTCCGTCTCGTCTCACACGCTTAGGTGAGGACATCACTGATTAAGAATATTATTTTGTTACCAGGTTAAGAAGGGCCCACAACTGGGGCCTATCGTTGGCTTCTGATTTCACCGATTTTCCTCGAGTCGAAATAAAAACATCTGATTGTGAATATAACAGCACGAGCTTTAACTACCCGGCTTCGCCCGGGACTTGGATTCACCACGTCCGGCCGCCTTTGTCTCCCGATGTTCACACCACAACATTTACACGTTTGAGGCTGAGTCGACCTAGGGGAGGCCCAGGACCGGTTGAAATAATCGTCACCGGTGGTGGCCGTGAGCGGGAATCGAACTCGGGTCGCCGGGTTCGTAGCGCAGCGTAGCGCTAACCACTACACTACCGCTCCCCCCCCCACACACAGACACACAGACACACACACAGCCACACACAGACACACACACAGACACACACAGACACACACAGACACACACAGACACACACAGACACACACAGACACACACACAGACAGACACAGACAACGCTAACCGCTACACTACAATGCGTTACGCTTCCACGTGCGCGGGTCACGTGACAGATTTGATGTCACAGCTCACTTGCCGTGCAAAAAATAAATGCATTATTGAGCTCCCCCCCCCCCCCTAAAATAGAAGCTAAAAGTGTATTTTTATAATGTTTGCACGGTGTACAGTCTGGAAAGTACCCACATGGCAAATTTATAGTTTGTTGCATGTCGGGAAGTACGCTAAACATTTTGAACAGACACACATAATCACAACTTTGCCTTTTATATATCTGGAGATAAGGGAAACTACCGTTCGCAAACTATCACGGTTTGAAAGAGACGCTTAACGACGCCTCGGTGGTGTTTAAAGAAGTTGTTACCACGTAAAATCTCCACATTCTATGGGGAGCAAAATAAACACATCATGCTCCAGTTTAAATGCCCCGACCACCCGTGAGATCACCACGGAGCTTAGGCCAAGTTCGCTGACAGGTCACGGGACAGACCCAGATGCCATGGGTTGACTGACTTGAGGCAATTGGCAGATGCATCACAGTACACATCCACACCCACCCTCCCACTCACCCACCAACCGATTCACCCACCCTTTCACTCACTTACCCACTCACCTACCCAGCCACTCATCTACCCATCCAGTCATTCGCCCACTCACCTACCCACCCACTCACCTACCCACCCACTCACCTACCCACCTACTCACCTACCAACCCACCCACTCATCTACCCATCCAGTCATTCGCCCACTCACTCACCTACCCACCCACTCATCTACCCACCCACTCACCTACCTACCCACTCACCTACCCACTCACCTACCCACTCACTCACCTACCCACCCACTCACCTACCCACCCACTCACCTACCCATCCACTCACCTACCTACCCAGTCATTCGCCCACTCACCTACCCATCCACTCACCTACCCACCCTGTCATTCGCCCACACACCTACCCATCCACTCACCTACCCACCCACTCACCCACCCACTCACCTACCCACTCACCTACCCACCCACTCACCTACCCATCCAGTCATTCGCCCACTCACCCCACACCACACCACACCGTTTGAACCTCTTCCTCCTGCGCTGATACGAGCCGTCATCAAAGATGTTCGCAGCCGCCGGGTCCACGACCCAGTGATTGCTTCTGCCCGGCCGGCCCGGCCTTCTGGGCACTTTAACGAAGCAGTCTTCAAACGTGAGGCAGCGACGGACAGAGTTTCCCCGCTTCTTGTCATTGTTCTGATAGAAGGGGAAGTTCTCAGTAATGAAGCGACGGATGTCCCTCGCTGTCAGGCGGCCCTCGGCCGGGATGACAATTGCCATTGTGGTGCCACAACAGAGAAGCCGCTCCGTCGAAACCGGGGCAGTCGCTGTGCTGCTGCGACCGAGAAGCCACCTGGCTCCCATCACAGCACTTCCCCTGCCCCCCCCCACCTAAACACACACACACTCAAGTAGGGCCTCATGGGGAGGGGGGGGGGCACCTGCCCTGAGTTGTTACCCGAGAGGCCCCCTCGTGGGGGTGCTCCACGGTTTCTCAGGGTTAGGGAATTGGCAGGCACCCCCCCCCCCAGGCCAAATGGCACTGCGGCGCCGTGGCTTAACTTAGAATTAAATGACCATGGAGAACTCGCTGAGAACTGCAGTGAGGAGATGCCTAGGACACACGCGGACCAGCAGACAGGTGGGGAGCGGGGCAGCGCGGGTTAAGCGTCTCTACCCATGGTGCACCGCGGGTTAGCGTCTCTACCCATGATGCACCGTGGATTAACGGCCCTACCTATGATGCACCGCGAATTAACGGCCCTACCCATGATGCACCGCGGATTAACGGCCCTACCCATGATGCACCGCGGATTAACGGCCTGACCCGTGATGCACCGCGGATGGGCGGTGCGAGGGCTTTGAAAGGAGGATAAAAAGGGACGCTTTGGGGAAGCACGGGGAGAGAAAATAGAGGGCAGACAGGTCGATTAAGTATCAGGCAGTAGCGAGATAGGTTAGACCTGTCCTGCTGGTCCGTACTGACACGCACAGTCTAGTTCGTTTATTCGTGGGGAATAAACCGTCCGTAGGGTATAAACCGCATCGTGTTGTCTCTGTGAGTACGGAGGGGCGGTGCGTGGTGTGGCGAGCCTGCCCGCGGTGATTCTTTTGTTTGCGCGTGAGTGATTAATTTTACCCACGTGTTTACGCTCGCACGGGTGAGTCCACTCGGGGCTTGACGCGCATGCCGGGGCAGCAGCAACGTGCTATCGCCCTGGGAATAAAAGTACGGGTCCTTCGATCATTAAATGCGCTCGTGCGTGGTGTGGTGAGCCTCTGCATTGTGTGGTACTGGTTGCACTTCGCCCGCGCCAGTACGGGGACGTGCAGGAGCAGCGGCGCTCACGGCACGCGCCGCGCGTGCCGGGAATTGCGCAGCGCGACCTAATTAGTTGCTTTCGACCGGCTGCGAAGGTAAATGAAACAAGATTACACAATTCAAGCACGCGATGCTGCTGGCGGTGGTTACCGCGTGAGTAGAGCTGCGCCGTGAGGTACACGGGTACCCACGGGCATAATCATATAACGGGTGTTGCAGTTGTGGTAGTGGTATGAATTTAACGGGGGAGTCGGGAGCCAACGGCCCCGACAATTCGGTGATGGCGGGGGACGGTAGCCCCCACAAATGCATTTTTCTGTTTCCACCACCATAACCACAACCTTAGTAATGTGTGAACAACAGATCAATGTTGGTGAACTGATATACATGGGTTATCTCCACTGTAATGAAGGTGAGTGGTGCTGTTCAACAAAGCTGTAAGTATATTTGTACAACCACTATACTGCAGTCTTTTTTCGGGGAGACTGGTTCCCATTAAGTGAAAAATGGATCTCCCCTTCTCACGCATCAAATTAGAGCAGAAATGTAAATATACACACACAGCAGATTGAGCAGTTGCTAACGTTCATCATCCATATTTCATTAGAATATTTACCCAGGAAAGCACCACCGAGACTGAAGACTACGTGCATAGATAAAAATGAATGCTCTTACAGACACCACAGTGCTGCCCTGCAAGTCGGGCGTGCAGAGTTTTACGATCTCTGCGTGATCCATAACTCAAAGAGTTGCTGTGTAAGAGGAGTGTGGGCACCGTACTCCGCTGATGAAAAAAGAGCTCCATCCTCTGCTTTCACAGATACCATTAAAACATTAACCTTGTTTATATAAAGTGTTTTAGAAATGCTTGACAAGTTTCTTCACTTCCTGGGAAAACTGTTAGAAAGTTCACAGACCTTCAATAATGCACACCATACATTTCATCAATGTGGTATACTTTCATAAAACATATATTTGAGCTTATTTCCATTCACATTAATGAATGGCATCTCGGCTTAAATAAAATTAACGCTATGCACACTTGAAGGTCAGAAGCTGTATTCCTGTATAAGCATCTGTTTGAATGCAAAATGCAACCTATATGTTAACCTTATCCAGAAACACAAATCAAAGTGTCACCATTGTCAAATATACATTTGACGGCTCTCATCTGAGCTTGAGGGTGGAAATTATACATTTATTGGCAGGCACCGGCCTCTGCATAGGATGACTCTTCTATTTAGGATGTATAGCAAGGTTTGCTACGTACTGTGCGAAAGAAGTTCAACATACACACATGAGGATTACAATAATAATAAGAATAACGCGAATGAATTTGTCCAGAATAGCCTCCTTGAGTCTCGAGATATTCGTGTCGAGAATACTGCCATTGGGATGCTGTGATGACGGTGATAGGCGCCTGCAAACGTGGGAGGAGGAGCACCCGGAGAAGATTCCTGACCTTCACGCTTCAGGGTCGCCCCTTCTTCATATTTCACCGTCACTCGTGGCCACGTAGCGAAGCGTTTTTCTGGATTTTGTTGTTATTCTGTCTCTCACTGTTCAAATAAACCTACAATTAAAATTATAGACTGATCATTTCTTTGTCATGGGGCTAACGTACAAAATCAGCAGGGGATCAAATACTTTTTTCCCTCACTGTAGACTCAACACTACCATAGACACAACACTACCACCCATAGACTCAACACTACCATAGACTCAACACTACCATAGACTCAACACTACCATAGACTCAACACTACCCATAGACTCAACACTACCATAGACACAACACTACCACCCATAGACTCAACACTACCATAGACACAACACTACCATAGACTCAACACTACCACCCATAGACTCAACACTACCACCCACAGACTCAACACTACCATAGACTCAACACTACCATAGACTCAACATTGCCCATAGACTCAACACTGCCAATAGATTCAGCACTACCCATGGACTCAACACTGCCATAGACTCAACACAGCCCATAGACTTATGGACCACAACGCCTCTGTCACCAGACTTATGGACCTCAACGCCTCTGTATCACCAGACTTATGGACCACAACGCCTCTGTGTCACCAGACTTATGGACCACAACGCCTCTGTCACCAGACTTATGGACCACAACGTCTCTGTCACCAGACTTATGGACCACAACGCCTCTGTGTCACCAGACTTATGGACCACAACGTCTCTGTGTCACCAGACTTATGGACCACAACGTCTCTGTGTCACCAGACTTATGTTTGTTGCGGTTGTACCCGACTTATGAGCCGCATGGCTCACAGGGCTATACCTAATAAATTAAACTTCTGTGTCACCAGACTTATGGCCCACAACGCCTCTACGTGTACAAATATATATATATTTTTTACCAATTCCACTTTACAATAAAATTGTAGACACGGCACAATATATATTTCTGAATCTTTATTTTTACCAACATTTTAAAAAAATATTCTCCGTTAAGGCAAAATTCTGAAATATTGGATTTTTTACAAAGCCTTGTGAATTCACCTTGTATCTGAACAAGTTCAATTTGTGCAAATATTTTTTTGTCAAACGTATAAATAACAAAGACATTGCTTACAAATATCAGCTCCTATGTTTTCAAGTCAATACAGTTTGGGTAGTGAATAAATTATAGTCAAAATAAGCTACACAATAGGAATTGTAGGCAAATATAGTTATAATCAAAGAAATTTTTTTTAACAATCACGTGGTCCCTGTAGTCGCTGTTAGAGACGAAATATGCTTGAAAGAAGCTTTTAATGAAGAAATAACAATCATCTAATTCAAAACACAACACGATTCAAAGATGTTTCATTTTAAAACTTGAAAACGGAGCATGGGCCGCTTGCGTGAATGCGTCCTTCGTGTGCCGTAAATGTTGTGACTTTCCTGGCCGAAGGCCCTAAAATGCTTGGACCCTCATTGGTGCACAGCGTCTCAGCAGCAGCAGCAGTGGGGCTTGCTTCAACCGATAGGTACGAACATCCAGACGTGAATCAGCAAAGGGCATTTCTAGTCCTAGTTAGACAAAATCTACGTCAACACGTAACAAAACTACAATTCGTGTTGTAGAGAATGTACCTCCTCCTATACGTGTAACTTTTAAGTGGTATGCCTTGTAACTGATGAATGATCCGAGCGTGCTCCCTATTGCAAAGACGATGAGTTGCTTCAGAGGCCGACGCTTCGTGAAACACAAAAGTACCCTTTGACCCGTATCACAAGAACAACGGGTCTCACCTGAGTTCTCTGTACAGGTTACTTCCAAACAGACACACTTTGTCCTAACATCACTTATTCAATGTTTAGCCCTCAGACAAAATGTTACATGCACACGCACAATCAGACAAGCATTCATTCTAAATTATTGACAGGCATTTTAACAAAATTTAATTACTGCAGTGAAATATACTGCATCAGGTTACGTCGTATTAACAATAAGCTATTTTTAAAAAATATGCACCGTCTACTTAACAGTGTATGTACAACGTACTATTGCCATTTGCACGCTGGCGTCTCGGTCAAAATTAATAACATTCTAAACATTACCTACAAAGTCACGTAGAAGGGAAATAATAAGAGAATAATAATCAAATAAATTATCACGACGTTCGCAAGTAGCCAAAACGTCGTGAGAATTTTATTTCATGTTTTATTTTTATTACCTTATTATTTCCCTTCTACGTGACGTTACCGAAAGAACCAAGAAGATGAATCCCTGCAGTCACGAAAGCTTTAAATCGAAAAATTACCTACAAACTCCACAACTAAGATGCCACATCAACCAATGCCCCCTACTGACAGGCTCTTGCCAACATGCAGGCCGGTGCAGGGTCACCACCTTGTGCCACACAGGGGCAGCTGCTACTTGGGGATGCTCTTCGAGTGTTTGAAACGGGATACAAAACTTCGAATTGCTGAGACAATCTAGATTTGAAGTTTGTGACTGCAGGGATCCATACTCCTTGGTTCTTTCGGTAAAGTCACGTAGAGGCGATTAAGCAGGCACCATATAAATGCAATTGATAAAATAGTGAATGTTTGGGAGCTTATTGGCTCTCGCTCCTGGTTAGAGATCAACCCAACCCACAGGTCCACAAAGACTGGCCGTCCTTACTCTGCAGGTTGAACCTAGGAGCTGAGTGTTCAACTTCACATTCTTGTCATTAAAGGCCTGTGACAAAGGTGCATCTATTGTAGCGACATCGTCTCTGGCTTACACATCTACCGGGTCTCCACTTGACTTTGGATTGTCTCGGAGGAAGTCCACCCACACCTCCACTTCCACAAACTGCTGGGAGTTTCCTCGCTCTGCCTCACAGTCAGAATTCTCCTCCTGCTTCACGTTGCCTCCATTAATGTGAAGGTCCCATTTTGGAGTTGAATCTTCATCTTCACATTTCACCTTCACTTCTTCGCTCTTCACCATCACTTCTTCACATTTCACCTTCACTTCTTCACTCTTCACCATCACTTCTTCCCTCTTCACCATCACCTCTTCATATTTCACCTCGATATCTTGAAAAGTGTCCAAGCTGGGATTTTCTTCCGGTTCTTGTTTCATGAGGGATGGGCTTATTGTGGTCCTTTGACTTTCACAAGCTGATTTCAGACTCCACTCCTTGTGGATCTTCTGATGCTTTTGTATTCTCTGGTGTACTTGAAGATTTGATGAATGTGCAAATGCCTTCACGCACACACTGCACTTGAAGGGTTTCTCTCCCGTGTGTGTTCTCTGGTGTTCTACAAGAAGAGATGAACGTGCAAACGCCTTCACGCACACACTGCACTTGAAGGGTTTCTCTCCTGTGTGTGTTCTCTGGTGTTCTACAAGAAGAGATGAACGTGCAAACGCCTTCACGCACACACTGCACTTGAAGGGTTTCTCTCCTGTGTGAGTCCTCTGGTGTATTACAAGAGTACATGAATGTGCAAACGCCTTTCCACACACACTGCATTTGAAGGGTTTATCTCCTGTGTGTGTTCTCTGGTGTTCTACAAGAGCAGATGAACGTGGAAACGCCTTCCCACACACACTGCACTTGAAGGGTTTCTCTCCCGTGTGTGTTCTCTGGTGTTCTACAAGAGTAGATGAATGTGCAAACGCCTTCCCACACAGAGTACACTTGAAGGGTTTCTCTCCCGTGTGTGTTCTCTGGTGTACTTCAAGATTTGATGAACGTGCAAACGCCTTCCCACACACACTGCACTTGAAGGGTTTCTCTCCCGTGTGTGTTCTCTGGTGATCTACAAGAGTATATGAATGTGCAAACGCCTTCCCACACACACTGCACTTGAAGGGTTTCTCTCCTGTGTGAGTTCTCTCGTGTTCTACAAGAGCAGATGAACGTGCAAACGCCTTCCCACACACACTGCACTTGAAGGGTTTCTCTCCTGTGTGAGTCCTCTGGTGTATTACAAGAGTACATGAATGTGCAAACGCCTTTCCACACACACTGCATTTGAAGGGTTTATCTCCTGTGTGTGTTCTCTGGTGTTCTACAAGAGCAGATGAACGTGGAAACGCCTTCCCACACACACTGCACTTGAAGGGTTTCTCTCCCGTGTGTGTTCTCTGGTGTTCTACAAGAGTAGATGAATGTGCAAACGCCTTCCCACACAGAGTACACTTGAAGGGTTTCTCTCCCGTGTGTGTTCTCTGGTGTACTTCAAGATTTGATGAACGTGCAAACACCTTCCCACACACACTGCACTTGAAGGGTTTCTCTCCCGTGTGTGTTCTCTGGTGATCTACAAGAGTATATGAATGTGCAAACGCCTTCCCACACACACTGCACTTGAAGGGTTTCTCTCCTGTGTGAGTTCTCTCGTGCCGTGTGAAATTTCCAGTCCGATCCGTGCTGTATGCACACCGGTCGCATTGGAGCCTTGTCCTACCGAGCTGCGCTGAGCGCATTTGCTCCATCAGACCAATTCTGCGGAGGAAGCGTCAGGGGAAGCGTCAGCTGCAGAGAGAAAAAAATAATATCCACACCATCTACACGTCAGTATCGAGGCACAAAGGAAAGCATATATACACAGTAACACGTGACTTACACGTCTATACTTATTCATATATTCATGATATAGTGGAAAAGTGTCCCAAATTCATCAAACGGGCTGTTATAGCACACAATGAGAGGGCAAATGGTTATAAACATGCCTGGAAGCCCTCGTATCTTCAAAATGAATGTTCACCCAAAACTCCGAGCACACAATTTCAGCTGTCTGGCTACAAAAGGAATATTTATGAGAGCTAAATTCAGCTGACATAGCAAAGGGTGTTGAAAACAATACTATTTGTGTTAGGCAGAAATGCATAAATTAATGTTCAATCGCAACTTAGAGGTGTGAATCCAGGCTCAGATGTCCTTAAACGCTGGGATGAACAGTTCCGACTTCAGCTGCATGTGTGTGCTGTGTTCACCTCCTGTTTCCATTCTTATAAAGAGTTCCAGAGGAAAACAAAAATAAACTATTGTTATGATATAACCTGTCGTGTTCAACAGACTTAATAGACGTTACTGCAAACACAAACTGTACACTGTCACTGGGTAAACAGGCGGTGGCGTGTCTAGAATCACGCCTGGCCACCTTCATCTGCTTGGCATGAATGCTTCCTCACTCCACCAAGTAATTAATTGAGGATCAACGAACATAGCCGAGGCACACTGGAGTTTGCGTGTCTCTCTCCGTGGTGAGATGTTAACTACCTCACCTGGTATACAGGAAGTCGTGGGTTCGATCCCGACCCTGACACCTGCTGTATATTTGGAGTTTGCGCGTCTCTCCGTTTAGTGTCTTTGACCGATAGACATTGACACGTATTCTTGTTTCTTTCAGTAAAGTTACGTAGATAGAAAATAACAATAACAGATAATACAATTACATTAAATAAAGACCACTTGTGTTGCGATCAAAACGTGAGTTGTTTAGCTTTTGATTTAAAGCTTTCATGACTGCAGTAATTCATATTCTTGGTTTTTTCGGTAAAGTCACGTTGAAGAGAAACAACAAAATAATATAATATATTATATTGTTTTATATATTATATTATTTTGTTGTTTCTCTTCAACGTGACTTTACCGAAAAAACTAAGAATATGAATTTTGTTTAGCTTTATTAGCGTTTATTTATTTAATTGCTATTTTTATTTCATTTTCTATCTACGTGACTTTACCGAAAGAACCAAGAATATTAATTCCTGCAGTCACCAAAGTTTTAAGTCAAAACATTCACACACGTTGACAAAGCCTCACCTTGTGTTGTTGTGGGCAGGTCGCTTCTGATAACAAGAGCGGTATAGCAGCTCAAGCGGGCTTGGCCTGGTGGAAAAAATAAAAACTGCGTGAATATTTACAATAAAACAAAGTTACAAAGTGGCGAGCCGGGTGAAGACAAATTAAACTTAAGCGAGATAATTAAAGTGAATGCAATCAGGCGAGGGCAGGAGGCAAGGCCCCGCGTGGCTAGGCCCCGCGTTGTAAAGTTCCAACCTGGACATCGATTCCCATGCTCGCTGCTACTCAACTGACATCCCTACGAGAGAGAGGCTCTACCTTGGTAAACAACAACCACCACCATGATAATTTCTCACCTCGGATTTCAGTGCAGCCTCGGATCGGCAGCGTCACGCGGGAAAGCAGGTAACATGACGTCACTTCCGGGGTAAGAGACACGCCCCTCCCAAAAGGAGCGGCTTTGTAACTGAATAAATTATGTTAATGTTAACTGGCCACATGACGAGGGATGGGCGTGGCTGCTGAACCGACGGCTTCAACGGAAACATTATGTTAATGAACCGCAGTCACTGGACGTAGCTTTGTCCAAATAAGGATTGCCACTGGATTGATATCGGCAGTGACCCAAGCGGAGGTGACGTCACGCTCAAGAGCGCCGTGGACGGGGTTGGGGGAGTGTGAATACCTTGGTGGCATGACGTCACTAGCGAGGTACACCTCCGCTGGCACTTCATGCCGATGAGGTCATGCTGAGTGGTGACGTCACAGAGCGGGGATGGAGTCTAAGTTGATTTAGATTCATTTTTCATTGCCCCCTCCCTTGGGTGCGTGAACTCAGCAACAACAACGTGGACATTATTGTGTATACACTGTGTGTGTACACACTGTGTGTGTACGTACACACACACACTTGCCCCAACAGTCTGTTAAAGGTTACCACGGGGGGGATCTGCGTCTTTTGTTGACCGGGCTAATGCTACGTTAATTCCTGATGCTTCAGAGACATTGCACACGAGGTTTCTTTGCTAGTGGGAGTCATCAAGTGAGTACCTCTCAGTAAAGCGTTTCAGCCGTGCCGCTGCAAACTGCAAGGGAGGTCTCCCCCCCCCCCCACAAGACTTGTAGGGTTCGTGTCGCTGTGTTGAAGGCCAGGAGCATAGACGTGGGTTCAGTTAAGTTCAGTTTATTTTGGTATAGCCCTGTGAGCCATCCGGCTCTTGAATCGGGTGCAACCACAACAAACAACAAAAATAAGGGATCACGCTACAACAATGGATTCTACGACATGTAATTGCTCGTTATTTGGTGACGCTGCATCGGCAGTGTGGTAGTGACACAATCGTGTGACGTGTTGCTTTCTTGTTAATGGCTCGACACGGGGCTGCAACGTGACTGTGCTGGGACGTGTCACGTGACGGCAACACAATCGTGTATCCGCGGCAGCCCGTGTGTTCCAATGACACACGGGCCTTGTTAGAGTGATGGCCTTAATCTAAGTTTTATTGTGGTTGTTGTTGTTGTTGTTGTTTGACTTGCATCCTGCTGGGATTTTTGCACACAGCGTTGGTGGTGTACGGTGCTATTTCAGGAATATTTTAATGTTTTTTTCCTGGATTTTCTGTTTGCACAGTCACACAAAGTCACTTTAAGATGTTTTTCTTGTTCGTGTTTTAGTTTTGTTTGTTTGTTGCGGTTGCACCCGATTCAAGAGCCGAATGACTCACAGGGCTATAACCAAAATAAATGAAACTAAAACTAAAACAAACCAGGAGAGAATGTCACGTGATTATGTCTTTGACGACCCAACGGGGGCGGTGACGCGACCACTTGCACCCTGTCATCCCCCACAGCCACCCCACCCTCCCGTCGTACTACACAATCTGCCCGTCCTGACAGGGCCTCCAGCCAATTCCTTCTCGACCTTTAAGCTCGGCGGGTGGCGATCGTGGCAGGGGCGGAGCCAGGATTTTTTGCCCGGGGTGACATTCAACAAATGTTAATTTCAAGAATGATTTAGAGAGAGTCAGGCTGTTGAGCTAGACACCATCGGTTGGCGACACGCTCTGACATTGCAGTTGCACAGTTTGCCAGACCGAGTGTCGTGCACTTACACGCAGAATGTCACCCCTGTCACCCCCCCCGGCTCCGCCTCTGGATCGTGGTATATGCAAATCTTGGCCATGCGCACAAGACACCGGGGTCAGCCCTTACCACAGCCACCGCGTCTCCCCCGCCTGCAGGCCCAGACTCGATTGGCCGGTGGGACGTGCTGCTGGGTGGGCGGCGAATCTCAAGGCCCACGCGGCACACGGAAGGGTGGCGTGGCCAACTCCATTCCCGGTTGCCGCCTTTGTCTCCCCATGCCGAGTAGACCCAGGGGAGACCCAGGACCAGAATCCCTCACTCGTGGTAGCCGTGGTCGGGAATGGAACTGGGGTCGCTGGGGTACAGCGTGATGTTGTCTCGCTACTGCACCCACTACTCCCCCCATAATAGATACACACAAGTATCCCTTGTACAGCATTGATACACTTTAGGGGGAAGTGCCGTTATCGAGTGGCGCCGATGAAGGCCGGCACATCACACGAGGGGGTGGGTGGCCAGCACCACGCCCGGCCACCTTTGTCTCCCGTGTGGTAATACACCCCTGCATACACACACACACAACAACAACCTCGTTGGACATGTGTGTTTTTGTTGTAGTACTGATGGCCTTAATCTAAGTTCTCGTGGTCGTTGTTGTTGTTTGACTTACATCCCACTGGGAGTTTTTGCACACAGCGTTGGTGGTGTACGGTGATTTTTTTTCAGGAATATTTTTGCTGTTTTTTTTTCCTATGGATTTTCTGTTTTGCACAGTCAACACAAAGTAGTCACTGTAAGATGTTTTTCTTGTTCGTGTTTTAGTTTTTGTGTTTGTTGTGGTTGCACTCCGATTCAAGAGCCGGATGGCTCACAGGGCTATACTCTTTGGTTCTATTCGGTAAAGTCATCACGTAGGTAAAAAATAAAACAACAAAAATCACGACGTTTCGGCCACAACACAAGCGGCCTTCATCAGGTGTGGCCGAAACGTCGTGATTTTTGTTGTTTTATTTTTTACCTACGTGACTTTACCGAATAGAACCAAAGAGTATGGATCCTTACGAAAGCTTCAAATCTAGAATTCACAGGGCTATATCAAAATAAACTGAAACTGAATAAAACTGAACTGATGACGACCGTTTGTGTTATGGTCGAAACGTCGTGAGAATTTTTATTGGTTTTTATATATTTTATTATTTTATTGTTTCCCTTCAACGTGGTGACTTTACCGAAAGAGCTAAGAATATGAACCGAACCTACTATTGAAGGCACCGCTTTGTCTGATTCCCAATTCGTTTTCGCCCCCTGGCGGACTGAATGTGAAACCACTGGCAGGCAGTCGGTGCACCCTCTCACACCTAAGTGGAAATTCCACACTCGCGCGGCAGGGACGAGTGTTTCAAAAAGGACAAACGCCGTTGACCTCTCGCCAAGTCGTTTTTTTTTGTATCGACGCCGCGGAGACGACGCGCCGAGGCGATGGCTGCCCGCGACGATTGAACCGTCCACGTGACGATCGCGACGCAGTCCCCGTGTCAGTCGCTGATGGATCAATTCGGGTGCGCATCGGCCTGGTGGTGTTCTGATGCGGTTGTCGGTAAAGTCACCACATAGAATGAGAATAAAATAATAAAATAAAACAATAAAATAACACAATGTTCATTGAAGCTCTGTCGTGCCGACAGGTTTGTTCCTTTCACCTGAAGAAGGCCACTTGTGTTGTGGCCGAAACGTCGTGAGAATTTTATTGTGTTATTTTATTATTTTATTCTCATCCTACGTGGTGACTTTACCGAAAGAACCAAAGAAGATGAATCCTTGCAGTCACGAAAGCTTCAAATCGAAAAATCGAGCTCAGTTAATTTCGTCGCACCGCAAATCGACAGTGTGCTGTAGTGTCTCCATCGTTACAATTCGCCGTGCGCCTGCGACTGTAATGATTTGCTATTATGGACCCGTATCCCATGGGTGGGTGAATTAATCACATCCTTTCAAATACTCTCCCCTTAGTTGAATTCTGTTATGGAATGTTGGTCGATGGTTGGTTGAGGATAGTGATGGAATGACAGCCAAGGAATGGAATGCGGCCAATAGGATGCCCATCGAGATGACGGGATGATATCAGCTGATGAGTATCACCTGCAGGTACTGGGTGGATTAATACTTTTCGGGATCTCGGGAGATGGTGAGAGCTTTTTGAGAACCTCATCCAGCAGTGGATTGACCATGGATTCTGATGGTGATGGCACTGGACCACTCAGCAACTGTCGGTACAAGGCACAATCAATGTTGAAGGCCTCTTTTTATCTGTTTCACAAAGCCAAGATAATATAACACGTCTGTTCCATTTTTTGATTTAAAGCTTTCGTGACTGCAGGGATTCATATTCTTGGTTCTTTCGGTAAAGTCACCACCACGTAGAAGGGAAACAATAAAATAAAAAAATAATAAACAATAAAATTCTCACGACGTTTCGACTGCAACACAAGCAATCATCATCAGGTGTGAAAACCACAGCAAGAAAATATGAAAAAAATTATTGCTGTGGTTTTCACACCTGATGATGATTGCTTCTTGTGTTGCAGTCGAAACGTCGTGAGAATTTTATTGTTTTATATTTCTATTATTTTATTGTTTCCCTTCTACGAGGTGACTTTACCGAAAAAATCAAGAATACTCATCTGTTCCAGTTATCGACGTCACTGATGATTTGAGATTAGAATGTATATGCTCTGAACCCTCAGCCCTGTTCACAAAAATGTAATGCTGCTTTGGTTAATTCATGAGAACCAGACGGGAGTTAATTAAGGGTAGACACTCGGATAGTAATACAAAAATGGTTATGACAAGAATGTTTATTAACTCAATTATAATTGCCCAAACGTCGAAGCAGTGAAATGGTTGTGGTGGCTTTTGAATAGTGAAAAACTCCTTTTAAAAACGGTTTTATTTTAAAGTGCTGTTCAACAAAGCTGTAAGTATATTTGTACAGCCACTATACTGCAGTCTTTTTTCGGGAAGACTGGTTCCCATTAAGTGAAAAATGGATCTCCCCTTCTCACGCATCAAATTAGAGCAGAAATGTAAATATATACACACACAGCAGATTGAGCAGTTGCTAACATTCATCATCCATATTTCATTAGAATATTTACCCAGGAAAGCACCACCGAGACTGAAGACTACGTGCATAGATCAAAATGAACGCTCTTACAGACACCACAGTGCTGCCCTGCAAGTCGGGCGTGCAGAGTTTTACGATCTCTGCGTGATCCATGAACTCAAAGAGTTGCTGTGTAAGAGGAGTGTGGGCACCGTACTCCGCTGATAAAAAAAGAGCTCCATCCTCTGCTTTCACAGATACCATTAAAACATTAACCTTGTTTATATAAAGTGTTTTATAAATTCTTGACAAATTTCTTCACTCCCTGGGAAGACTGTGAGAAAGTTCACAGACCTTCAATAATGCACACCATAAATTTCATCAATGTGGTATACTTTCATAAAACATTTATTTAAGCTCATTTACATTCACATTAATGAATGGCATCTCGGCTTAAATAAAATGAACGTTATGCACACTTGAAGGTCAGAAGCTGTATTCCTGTATAGTCATCTGTTTGAATGCAAAATGCAACCTATATGTTAACCTTATCCAGAAACACAAATCAAAGTGTCACCATTGTCAAATATACATTTGACGGCTCTTATCTGAGCTCGAGGGTGGAAAATTACACATTTATTGGCAGGCACCGGTCTCTGCATAGGATGACTATCCTATTCTATTTAGGAAGTATAGCAAGGTTGGCTACGTACTGTGCGAAATAAGTTCAACATACACACATGAGGATTACAATAATCATAAGAATAACGCGAATGATTTTTGTCCAGAATAGCCTCCTTGAGTCTCGAGATATTCGTGTCGAGAATACTGCCATTGGGATGCTGTGATGACGTTGATGGGCGCCTGCAAACGTGGGAGGAGGAGCACCCGGAGAAGATTCCTGACCTTCACGCTTCAAGGTCGCCCCTTCTTCATATTTCACCGTCACTCGTGGCCACGTAGCGAAGCGTTTTTCTGGATTTTGTTGTTTTTATTGTGTCTCTCACTGTTCAAATAAACCTACCATTAAAATTATAGACTGATCATTTCTTTGTCATGGGGCTAACGTACAAAATCAGCAGGGGATCAAATACTTTTTTCCCTCACTGTAGACTCAACACTACCATAGACACAACACTACCACCCATAGACTCAACACTACCATAGACTCAACACTACCATAGACTCAACACTACCATAGACTCAATACTACCACCCATAGACTCAACACTACCATAGACACAACACTACCATAGACTCAACACTACCACCCATAGACTCAACACTACCACCCACAGACGCAACACTACCATAGACTCAACACTACCATAGACTCAACACTGCCATAGACTCAACACAGCCCATAGACTTATGGACCACAATGCCTCTGTCACCAGACTTATGGACCACAACGCCTCTGTGTCACCAGACTTATGGACCACAACGCCTCTGTGTCACCAGACTTATGGACCACAACGTCTCTGTGTCACCAGACTTATGGACCACAACGTCTCTGTGTCACCAGACTTATGTTTGTTGCGGTTGCACCCGACTTATGAGCCGCATGGCTCACAGGGCTATACCTAATAAATTAAACTTCTGTGTCACCAGACTTATGGACCACAACGCCTCTACATGTACAAATACAATTTTTTTTACCAATTCCACTTTACAATAAAATTGTAGACACGGCACAATATATATTTCTGAATCTTTATTTTTACCAACATTTTAAAAAAATATTCTCCGTTAAGGCAAAATTCTGAAATATTGGATTTTTTACAAAGCCTTGTGAATTCACCTTGTATCTGAACAAGTTCAATTTGTGCAAATATTTTTTTGTCAAACGTATAAATAACAAAGACATTGCTTACAAATATCAGCTCCTATGTTTTCAAGTCAATACAGTTTGGGTAGTGAATAAATTATAGTCTAAATAAGCTACACAATAGGAATTGTAGGCAAATATAGTTATAATCAAAGAAATTTTTTTTAACAATCACGTGGTCCCTGTAGTCGCTGTTAGAGACGAAATATGCTTGAAAGAAGCTTTTAATGAAGAAATAACAATCATCTAATTCAAAACACAACACGATTCAAAGATGTTTCATTTTAAAACTTGAAAACGGAGCATGGGCCGCTTGCGTGAATGCGTCCTTCGTGTGCCGTAAATGTTGTGACTTTCCTGGCCGAAGGCCCTAAAATGCTTGGACCCTCATTGGTGCACAGCGTCTCAGCAGCAGCAGCAGTGGGGCTTGCTTCAACCGATAGGTACGAACATCCAGACGTGAATCAGCAAAGGGCATTTCTAGTCCTAGTTAGACAAAATCTACGTCAACACGTAACAAAACTACAATTCGTGTTGTAGAGAATGTACCTCCTCCTATACGTGTAACTTTTAAGTGGTATGCCTTGTAACTGATGAATGATCCGAGCGTGCTCCCTATTGCAAAGACGATGAGTTGCTTCAGAGGCCGACGCTTCGTGAAACACAAAAGTACCCTTTGACCCGTATCACAAGAACAACGGGTCTCACCTGAGTTCTCTGTACAGGTTACTTCCAAACAGACACACTTTGTCCTAACATCACTTATTCAATGTTTAGCCCTCAGACAAAATGTTACATGCACACGCACAATCAGACAAGCATTCATTCTAAATTATTGACAGGCATTTTAACAAAATTTAATTACTGCAGTGAAATATACTGCATCAGGTTACGTCGTATTAACAATAAGCTATTTTTAAAAAATATGCACCGTCTACTTAACAGTGTATGTACAACGTACTATTGCCATTTGCACGCTGGCGTCTCGGTCAAAATTAATAACATTCTAAACATTACCTACAAAGTCACGTAGAAGGGAAATAATAAGAGAATAATAATCAAATAAATTATCACGACGTTCGCAAGTAGCCAAAACGTCGTGAGAATTTTATTTCATGTTTTATTTTTATTACCTTATTATTTCCCTTCTACGTGACGTTACCGAAAGAACCAAGAAGATGAATCCCTGCAGTCACGAAAGCTTTAAATCGAAAAATTACCTACAAACTCCACAACTAAGATGCCACATCAACCAATGCCCCCTACTGACAGGCTCTTGCCAACATGCAGGCCGGTGCAGGGTCACCACCTTGTGCCACACAGGGGCAGCTGCTACTTGGGGATGCTCTTCGAGTGTTTGAAACGGGATACAAAACTTCGAATTGCTGAGACAATCTAGATTTGAAGTTTGTGACTGCAGGGATCCATACTCCTTGGTTCTTTCGGTAAAGTCACGTAGAGGCGATTAAGCAGGCACCATATAAATGCAATTGATAAAATAGTGAATGTTTGGGAGCTTATTGGCTCTCGCTCCTGGTTAGAGATCAACCCAACCCACAGGTCCACAAAGACTGGCCGTCCTTACTCTGCAGGTTGAACCTAGGAGCTGAGTGTTCAACTTCACATTCTTGTCATTAAAGGCCTGTGACAAAGGTGCATCTATTGTAGCGACATCGTCTCTGGCTTACACATCTACCGGGTCTCCACTTGACTTTGGATTGTCTCGGAGGAAGTCCACCCACACCTCCACTTCCACAAACTGCTGGGAGTTTCCTCGCTCTGCCTCACAGTCAGAATTCTCCTCCTGCTTCACGTTGCCTCCATTAATGTGAAGGTCCCATTTTGGAGTTGAATCTTCATCTTCACATTTCACCTTCACTTCTTCGCTCTTCACCATCACTTCTTCACATTTCACCTTCACTTCTTCACTCTTCACCATCACTTCTTCCCTCTTCACCATCACCTCTTCATATTTCACCTCGATATCTTGAAAAGTGTCCAAGCTGGGATTTTCTTCCGGTTCTTGTTTCATGAGGGATGGGCTTATTGTGGTCCTTTGACTTTCACAAGCTGATTTCAGACTCCACTCCTTGTGGATCTTCTGATGCTTTTGTATTCTCTGGTGTACTTGAAGATTTGATGAATGTGCAAATGCCTTCACGCACACACTGCACTTGAAGGGTTTCTCTCCCGTGTGTGTTCTCTGGTGTTCTACAAGAAGAGATGAACGTGCAAACGCCTTCACGCACACACTGCACTTGAAGGGTTTCTCTCCTGTGTGTGTTCTCTGGTGTTCTACAAGAAGAGATGAACGTGCAAACGCCTTCACGCACACACTGCACTTGAAGGGTTTCTCTCCTGTGTGAGTCCTCTGGTGTATTACAAGAGTACATGAATGTGCAAACGCCTTTCCACACACACTGCATTTGAAGGGTTTATCTCCTGTGTGTGTTCTCTGGTGTTCTACAAGAGCAGATGAACGTGGAAACGCCTTCCCACACACACTGCACTTGAAGGGTTTCTCTCCCGTGTGTGTTCTCTGGTGTTCTACAAGAGTAGATGAATGTGCAAACGCCTTCCCACACAGAGTACACTTGAAGGGTTTCTCTCCCGTGTGTGTTCTCTGGTGTACTTCAAGATTTGATGAACGTGCAAACGCCTTCCCACACACACTGCACTTGAAGGGTTTCTCTCCCGTGTGTGTTCTCTGGTGATCTACAAGAGTATATGAATGTGCAAACGCCTTCCCACACACACTGCACTTGAAGGGTTTCTCTCCTGTGTGAGTTCTCTCGTGCCGTGTGAAATTTCCAGTCCGATCCGTGCTGTATGCACACCGGTCGCATTGGAGCCTTGTCCTACCGAGCTGCGCTGAGCGCATTTGCTCCATCAGACCAATTCTGCGGAGGAAGCGTCAGGGGAAGCGTCAGCTGCAGAGAGAAAAAAATAATATCCACACCATCTACACGTCAGTATCGAGGCACAAAGGAAAGCATATATACACAGTAACACGTGACTTACACGTCTATACTTATTCATATATTCATGATATAGTGTAAAAGTGTCCCAAATTCATCAAACGGGCTGTTATGGCACACAATGAGAGGGCAAATGGTTATAAACATGCCTGGAAGCCCTCGTATCTTCAAAATGAATGTTCACCCAAAACTCCGAGCACACAATTTCAGCTGTCTGGCTACAAAAGGAATATTTATGAGAGCTAAATTCAGCTGACATAGCAAAGGGTGTTGAAAACAATACTATTTGTATTAGGCAGAAATGCATAAATTAATGTTCAATCGCAACTTAGAGGTGTGAATCCAGGCTCAGATGTCCTTAAACGCTGGGATGAACAGTTCCGACTTCAGCTGCATGCGTGTGCTGTGTTCACCTCCTGTTTCCATTCTTATAAAGAGTTCCAGAGGAAAGCAAAAATAAACTATTGTTATGATATAACCTGTCGTGTTCAACAGACTTAATAGACGTTACTGCAAACACAAACTGTACACTGTCACTGGGTAAACAGGCGGTGGCGTGTCTAGAATCACGCCTGGCCACCTTCATCTGCTTGGCATGAATGCTTCCTCACTCCACCAAGTAATTAATTGAGGATCAACGAACATAGCCGAGGCACACTGGAGTTTGCGTGTCTCTCTCCGTGGTGAGATGTTAACTACCTCACCTGGTATACAGGAAGTCGTGGGTTCGATCCCGACCCTGACACCTGCTGTATATTTGGAGTTTGCGCGTCTCTCCGTTTAGTGTCTTTGACCGATAGACATTGACACGTATTCTTGTTTCTTTCAGTAAAGTTACGTAGATAGAAAATAACAATAACAGATAATACAATTACATTAAATAAAGACCACTTGTGTTGCGATCAAAACGTGAGTTGTTTAGCTTTTGATTTAAAGCTTTCGTGACTGCAGTAATTCATATTCTTGGTTTTTTCGGTAAAGTCACGTTGAAGAGAAACAACAAAATAATATAATATATAAAACAATATAATATATTATATTATTATAAAACAATATAATATATTATATTATTTTGTTGTTTCTCTTCAACGTGACTTTACCGAAAAAACTAAGAATATGAATTTTGTTTAGCTTTATTAGCGTTTATTTATTTAATTGCTATTTTTATTTCATTTTCTATCTACGTGACTTTACCGAAAGAACCAAGAATATTAATTCCTGCAGTCACCAAAGTTTTAAGTCAAAACATTCACACACGTTGACAAAGCCTCACCTTGTGTTGTTGTGGGCAGGTCGCTTCTGATAACAAGAGCGGTATAGCAGCTCAAGCGGGCTTGGCCTGGTGAAAAAAATAAAAACTGCGTGAATATTTACAATAAAACAAAGTTACAAAGTGGCGAGCCGGGTGAAGACAAATTAAACTTAAGCGAGATAATTAAAGTAAACGCAATCAGGTGAGGGCAGGAGGCAAGGCTAGGCCCCGCGTTGTAAAGTTCCAACCTGGACATCGATTCCCATGCTCGCTGCTACTCAACTGACATCCCTACGAGAGAGAGGCTCTACCTTGGTAAACAACAACCACCACCACCACCATGATAATTTCTCACCTCGGATTTCAGTGCAGCCTCGGATCGGCAGCCTCCTGTTACCTGACAACGTCACGCGGGAAAGCAGGTAACATGACGTCACTTCCGGGGTAAGAGACACGCCCCTCCCAAAAGGAGCGGCTTTGTAACTGAATAAATTATGTTAATGTTAACTGGCCACATGACGAGGTATGGGCGTGGCTGCTGAACCGACGGCTTCAACGGAAACATTATGTTAATGAACCGCAGTCACTGGACGTAGCTTTGTCCAAATAAGGATTGCCACTGGATTGATATCGGCAGTGACCCAAGCGGAGGTGACGTCACGCTCAAGAGCGCCGTGGACGGGGTTGGGGGAGTGTGAATACCTTGGTGACATGACGTCACTAGCGAGGTACACCTCCGCTGGCACTTCATGCCGATGAGGTCATGCTGAGTGGTGACGTCACAGAGCGGGGATGGAGTCTAAGTTGATTTAGATTCATTTTTCATTGCCCCCTCCCTTGGGTGCGTGAACTCAGCAACAAAAACGTGGACATTATTGTGTATACACTGTGTGTGTACGTACACTGTGTGTGTACGTACGCACACACACTTGCCCCAACAGTCTGTTAAAGGTTACCACGGGGGGGATCTGCGTCTTTTGTTGACCGGGCTAATGCTACGTTAATTCCTGATGCTTCAGAGACATTGCACACGAGGTTTCTTTGCTAGTGGGAGTCATCAAGTGAGTACCTCTCAGTAAAGCGTTTCAGCCGTGCCGCTGCAAACTGCAAGGGAGGTCTCCCCCCCCCCCCACAAGACTTGTAGGGTTCGTGTCGCTGTGTTGAAGGCCAGGAGCATAGACGTGGGTTCAGTTAAGTTCAGTTTATTTTGGTATAGCCCTGTGAGCCATCCGGCTCTTGAATCGGGTGCAACCACAACAAACAACAAAAATAAGGGATCACGCTACAACAATGGATTCTACGACATGTAATTGCTCGTTATTTGGTGACGCTGCATCGGCAGTGTGGTAGTGACACAATCGTGTGACGTGTTGCTTTCTTGTTAATGGCTCGACACGGGGCTGCAACGTGACTGTGCTGGGACGTGTCACGTGACGGCAACACAATCGTGTATCCGCGGCAGCCCGTGTGTTCCAATGACACACGGGCCTTGTTAGAGTGATGGCCTTAATCTAAGTTTTATTGTGGTTGTTGTTGTTGTTGTTTGACTTGCATCCTGCTGGGATTTTTGCACACAGCGTTGGTGGTGTACGGTGCTATTTCAGGAATATTTTAATGTTTTTTTCCTGGATTTTCTGTTTGCACAGTCACACAAAGTCACTTTAAGATGTTTTTCTTGTTCGTGTTTTAGTTTTGTTTGTTTGTTGCGGTTGCACCCGATTCAAGAGCCGAATGACTCACAGGGCTATAACCAAAATAAATGAAACTAAAACTAAAACAAACCAGGAGAGAATGTCACGTGATTATGTCTTTGACGACCCAACGGGGGCGGTGACGCGACCACTTGCACCCTGTCATCCCCCACAGCCACCCCACCCTCCCGTCGTACTACACAATCTGCCCGTCCTGACAGGGCCTCCAGCCAATTCCTTCTCGACCTTTAAGCTCGGCGGGTGGCGATCGTGGCAGGGGCGGAGCCAGGATTTTTTGCCCGGGGTGACATTCAACAAATGTTAATTTCAAGAATGATTTAGAGAGAGTCAGGCTGTTGAGCTAGACACCATCGGTTGGCGACACGCTCTGACATTGCAGTTGCACAGTTTGCCAGACCGAGTGTCGTGCACTTACACGCAGAATGTCACCCCTGTCACCCCCCCCGGCTCCGCCTCTGGATCGTGGTATATGCAAATCTTGGCCATGCGCACAAGACACCGGGGTCAGCCCTTACCACAGCCACCGCGTCTCCCCCGCCTGCAGGCCCAGACTCGATTGGCCGGTGGGACGTGCTGCTGGGTGGGCGGCGAATCTCAAGGCCCACGCGGCACACGGAAGGGTGGCGTGGCCAACTCCATTCCCGGTTGCCGCCTTTGTCTCCCCATGCCGAGTAGACCCAGGGGAGACCCAGGACCAGAATCCCTCACTCGTGGTAGCCGTGGTCGGGAATGGAACTGGGGTCGCTGGGGTACAGCGTGATGTTGTCTCGCTACTGCACCCACTACTCCCCCCATAATAGATACACACAAGTATCCCTTGTACAGCATTGATACACTTTAGGGGGAAGTGCCGTTATCGAGTGGCGCCGATGAAGGCCGGCACATCACACGAGGGGGTGGGTGGCCAGCACCACGCCCGGCCACCTTTGTCTCCCGTGTGGTAATACACCCCTGCATACACACACACACAACAACAACCTCGTTGGACATGTGTGTTTTTGTTGTAGTACTGATGGCCTTAATCTAAGTTCTCGTGGTCGTTGTTGTTGTTTGACTTACATCCCACTGGGAGTTTTTGCACACAGCGTTGGTGGTGTACGGTGATTTTTTTTCAGGAATATTTTTGCTGTTTTTTTTTCCTATGGATTTTCTGTTTTGCACAGTCAACACAAAGTAGTCACTGTAAGATGTTTTTCTTGTTCGTGTTTTAGTTTTTGTGTTTGTTGTGGTTGCACTCCGATTCAAGAGCCGGATGGCTCACAGGGCTATACTCTTTGGTTCTATTCGGTAAAGTCATCACGTAGGTAAAAAATAAAACAACAAAAATCACGACGTTTCGGCCACAACACAAGCGGCCTTCATCAGGTGTGGCCGAAACGTCGTGATTTTTGTTGTTTTATTTTTTACCTACGTGACTTTACCGAATAGAACCAAAGAGTATGGATCCTTACGAAAGCTTCAAATCTAGAATTCACAGGGCTATATAAAAATAAACTGAAACTGAATAAAACTGAACTGATGACGACCGTTTGTGTTATGGTCGAAACGTCGTGAGAATTTTTATTGGTTTTTATATATTTTATTATTTTATTGTTTCCCTTCAACGTGGTGACTTTACCGAAAGAGCTAAGAATATGAACCGAACCTACTATTGAAGGCACCGCTTTGTCTGATTCCCAATTCGTTTTCGCCCCCTGGCGGACTGAATGTGAAACCACTGGCAGGCAGTCGGTGCACCCTCTCACACCTAAGTGGAAATTCCACACTCGCGCGGCAGGGACGAGTGTTTCAAAAAGGACAAACGCCGTTGACCTCTCGCCAAGTCGTTTTTTTTTGTATCGACGCCGCGGAGACGACGCGCCGAGGCGATGGCTGCCCGCGACGATTGAACCGTCCACGTGACGATCGCGACGCAGTCCCCGTGTCAGTCGCTGATGGATCAATTCGGGTGCGCATCGGCCTGGTGGTGTTCTGATGCGGTTGTCGATGAAACAGGTGTCTTCCGAGGAACGCCAAAGCCAGGGAGGTTGCCGTGTTTTGGGGTTTTTGAACGAGTTTTTTTTATTCTGGACGTCCGCGCTAATAATGGTTGTGATGGGTTTTTTTTTTCCTGCATGCCGCTCGTCCGGCCCGCGTGAAGCCTAGAAGAGTTTCGATTTTAAAGCTTTCGTGACCTCAAGCATTCATCTTCTTTGGTTCTTTCGGTAAAGTCACCACGTAGAATGAGAATAAAATAATAAAATAAAACAATAAAATAACACAATGTTCATTGAAGCTCTGTCGTGCCGACAGGTTTGTTCCTTTCACCTGAAGAAGGCCACTTGTGTTGTGGCCGAAACGTCGTGAGAATTTTATTGTGTTATTTTATTATTTTATTCTCATCCTACGTGGTGACTTTACCGAAAGAACCAAAGAAGATGAATCCTTGCAGTCACGAAAGCTTCAAATCGAAAAATCGAGCTCAGTTAATTTCGTCGCACCGCAAATCGACAGTGTGCTGTAGTGTCTCCATCGTTACAATTCGCCGTGCGCCTGCGACTGTAATGATTTGCTATTATGGACCCGTATCCCATGGGTGGGTGAATTAATCACATCCTTTCAAATACTCTCCCCTTAGTTGAATTCTGTTATGGAATGTTGGTCGATGGTTGGTTGAGGATAGTGATGGAATGACAGCCAAGGAATGGAATGCGGCCAATAGGATGCCCATCGAGATGACGGGATGATATCAGCTGATGAGTATCACCTGCAGGTACTGGGTGGATTAATACTTTTCGGGATCTCGGGAGATGGTGAGAGCTTTTTGAGAACCTCATCCAGCAGTGGATTGACCATGGATTCTGATGGTGATGGAACTGGACCACTCAGCAACTGTCGGTACAAGGCACAATCAATGTTGAAGGCCTCTTTTTATCTGTTTCACAAAGCCAAGATAATATAACACGTCTGTTCCATTTTTTGATTTAAAGCTTTCGTGACTGCAGGGATTCATATTCTTGGTTCTTTCGGTAAAGTCACCACCACGTAGAAGGGAAACAATAAAAAAAATAAACAATAAAATTCTCACGACGTTTCGACTGCAACACAAGCAATCATCATCAGGTGTGAAAACCACAGCAAGAAAATATGAAAAAAATTATTGCTGTGGTTTTCACACCTGATGATGATTGCTTCTTGTGTTGCAGTCGAAACGTCGTGAGAATTTTATTGTTTTATATTTCTATTATTTTATTGTTTCCCTTCTACGAGGTGACTTTACCGAAAAAATCAAGAATACTCATCTGTTCCAGTTATCGACGTCACTGATGATTTGAGATTAGAATGTATATGCTCTGAACCCTCAGCCCTGTTCACAAAAATGTAATGCTGCTTTGGTTAATTCATGAGAACCAGACGGGAGTTAATTAAGGGTAGACACTCGGATAGTAATACAAAAATGGTTATGACAAGAATGTTTATTAACTCAATTATAATTGCCCAAACGTCGAAGCAGTGAAATGGTTGTGGTGGCTTTTGAATAGTGAAAAACTCCTTTTAAAAACGGTTTTATTTTAAAGTGCACTAAAAAGTAAAGAACTCGATTGGATAACGGGAAGTGGACGACATCTTGAGTACAAGATTTGACCACGACATCAAACAGAGGAATGAAGTTTAATAACGTTTTTTGTCACAACTTTGTTCAACTGACCGTCGAGAAGTACGCCTGCTCACACATCAACGCTTACTTGAATTAATTGGTTATTTTATAAATCAATCTTCAATGTACAACTTTTGTTTGTGTGGAGTGAGGGTGCCCGTAACTCGTTCACACGGAGCAGGCGAGGCGATTCCACAGTTTAGGGACCGCGACGTTTTTGACCTACACACAAATATATATGAATAATAAGGCGTCCATACAAAATGTAAATCTCTTTAAAGTAGCGAATTAATTAATTGATGCCGATTTTGATACAGGTGTAGTGGGTTCGAATTAGGTGCACACACGACTCCTTGGGAGGCAACGCTGATTTATTAGAACGGTAAGTAATATAACACTGCACATAAGGTGGTGACCACCAACCTACTCTAGCTAACACATACTTCTCAAATACTCTAGCGTGACCCAGCGAGGTGGGCTACTGCCAGGTCCGCTGACTGGAGGCTTGACTCCTCTTGGCGTCTTCACGATGCATCTTCGTTCTTGATACGGGCAGCCTCGAACCTCGTGAGGAGGCTGCTTATATGGGCCTCGGCGTGCCCGGGCCCCACCCCGGCCACGCCTCCCTTCGAGAACCCTCTCGAAGCCCCCCTGCTGTCCACGTGCCCTCCGAGGTGCCTCCTAGGCCCCCAGTCACGTGTCCAGCCGGGGTCACAGAGAGTGCCACGGCCTCACACCACCCTCGTGGCCTCCCGGAGCCCAGAACCGGCCCTGACGTCATTCCCGCCTCCAGCCGGGATGACGTCATGCGTGTGTGTAGACCCGCGTGGTCATGACGCTCCCCCGCATAGTGACGTCACGCTTGTGCGTGTGTACACAGTAGTGATGCTACCATCACTACATCACCCTCCCCCATGTAAAAAAACAGCCGTCTCGGCTGTGACAATACAGAAAAAAAACAGTGTGCCTCCAACAACAACGTCAACAAACAACCGGCGACCGACAATAATCACCCCGAGAAACATATGTACACACACCGAGAGGGGCGGAAGGGAAGAATGTATGGAATGAGGGGAACCAACAACAACCACATGTACACCAAAAGAACTGGTCAACCCACTTATCCCTCAGCACAGCCCATCCGTGTGAATTTGTACGCATGCACCGACATATGAATGTGGCTGCTTGACAACGGTGTAGGCAATCAACAAGGTGTGAGAGTCATGGACAGCGGCCAGTCTTCAAACGAATTCGCGTGGCCGAGCCTCCAGGGGAGGCGAGCACGCTCTCCCTGGAGGTCCTGGGGGAACTTGAAAAAGGCCCAAAAAGGGCACGGCCCCTCCCCAGGAGTTGGGCAACAGGATGAGCAGGAGTGACGTACGGGCGCTCCACTCTCCCCTTCAAGTCCACATCCGGTCAGCACAACCGGCGACTCCAAGGGCGGCAGGTGCATGAATCCTGTGACAAGAAGAAACCACCTCCTGAGGCACAGTACCACAAGCCCACGCCTCAGCTCATCGGACACGACAGCCACCCGGCCCAGGGAAGTGGAGATGATCGTATTCCGCCCGGCGGAAGAAATAAAAACAAAAATACATAGATTCCGACGCGTTGGATGCACAACCAACACCGGTAAATCAAACCAAAACCACACAACCATCCCATAGATGGCAGGGTCTCACACCGCCCTGTTACCGTTCCACCCCACAGGTGGCAATAGGGCGAAGACCGAAAGTCTAACACCCACCTACAAACACCACTTAACATTCCGGACGTCTCCCTAAGTCCCAGGTCAAGAAGTCACACTTCAGGGTCGACCCATGTACTGGCTCAAGGAAGTCACTCTTCAAGGTCGAGCCTGTATGCTGCAACCAAAGGTACAACCGTTGGATGTTGTACAACATCCCGGGTCAAGGAAGTCATGCTTCCAGGTTGACCCATGTACTGGGCAAAGAAGTCGCACTTCAGCGTTGCCTCAGTATCTACATTTTTTGTAAAAAAATGTTAAATCGACATGACAAAAAAATGCCTGCTCTTGCCCAGAAATGGTTCACACAAATACCCATGCACGTACAAAATGGCGGCCGCATGCACGACCCGCATCCCCTGCGGTTTCCCGCGCTCACACAAAATGGCGGCCCCACGCGCGTTTTCCGCGCTCGCACAACTCAGAAGCCCTCCCTTGAAGGCCAACCCTACCAGACAGCCTCGTCCCTTCACCTGATGAAGGCCGCTTGTGTTGTGGCCAAAACGTCGTGAGAATATTATTGTGTTATTTTATTTTATCAATTTATTATTTTATTCTCATTCTACGTGACTTTACCGAAAGAACCAAAGAAGATGAATCATTGCAGTCACGAAAGCTTTAAATCGAAAATTAGCCCGTGTTTTGCAAAAGCAAAACATTACAGTAAGATTTGGTACAGTACACAAAATTCAAAAACTAGTATCTTGCACTAAAGACGCATTACCTAAACTATCAACAGAAGGTGTATATCGGATTAATTGTTCATGTGGCAGCTGCTACATTGGGCAGTCGGGACGTAACATCAGCGTAAGACTAAAAGAACATCAGAGAAATATTAAATTATCTCAAACACAACTGTCGGCAGTGGCAGAACATGCTTGTCAACAAGGACACTCAATTGATTTTGACAATGTTGCAGTGGTGTGTAAAACTAATTATTACTGGCAAAGACTAATTAGAGAATCCATTGAAATTGAGAGGAACAAGAATAACTTTAATCACTCTGACAGCTACCGGCTTAGTGCGGCCTGGAAGCGTATTATTAAATAATACACATTACATTTTGATTTAAAGAATTACTAATCTACAACTCATTACTAATCATAACCAATGACTGATTACTAATCGATTATATAATTACAATACCCCCCCCTCCGCCTCTAATCACTGCACCTGATATGAGTTAAGTGATGACGTCACCCTGCTGCTCTATATAAAACCGGGAGCAAGCGAGGGCTTTACCATTCTGGCGAATTGCCCGATGATGCTGGATGTATTTACCAGCGAAACGTCGTACTCAAACTGTAAATGTGGATTCACTCTTCAACACACCGGTGGGCTAAAGTAGTGAATTATTTGTCTTTTGTCAACGTGACACTTTTTTTTTGCTGATTGGCCGTGTCGGGTGGTGGAGGGTTACGACACATTTATAAATAAACGCGATCTAACCCAAAAAACGTTATTATGAATAATATTGGTCGCGAAAGCCTACGTGTTATACATTGTTAACACTCACAAGCAAAGTTTCGCACAGTCACATTGACAACATTCACGAGCGAAGCTCCATACTGTTTACCGAAAAACAATCGCGACTCCGCAACGGCAATCAAATAAAGTGTCAACAAATCATTAACCCGGCAATTCACTGGATCTTAACGGAGCCCGAGACCCCCCACATAGCCGAATTAATCATTAACTGGCTCCTTAAGATAACAATCCCGACGCCGTACTTAACAACACTGTTACAAAGCAGACACACGCACGGGCGCCGCATCAATCTGCCACGCACCCAACCCAACTAACACGCTTCGCAACCCAGCGAGTAAAAAAAAACACCTAATCGCAACCCGGCGCACGCAAGATGGGTGAAGTGTGTTTTAGGGCCGGGTGCATTGTGTCACGACTCGCCTGAGAGGCTGTGAGGAACGGAGGCTGCACTGTGGAACTTGAAGACTCTTGGATGGGGAGCACAGGATACCACCAAGACGGCCCAAGATCTCCCTCCACAGGCGTTGAGAATGGCGGGAACGGCGTTTTGGCGGGAACCGCGTCCCGACCGCCCGCCAAGATGGTGGCCGTGCGTGCACCATGCGCGCGCGAATTTCCCGCCCAGGCACCCGCAGCAGCAGCAGCGGCGGCGTCCTCTCTCCTCCAGCTCCGTCGCTCTCTCTCTCGATGGCGGCGAAGCAGCGACGTGATGTGCGTGCTGCTGCCCCGCCTGCAGCGCCATCTCCCTCCTTCACCGAGGCTGCAGAACCCCGGGGCTGCCCCGAAGATGATCGTCTCGCCTCCTCGTCGTGTGAAAGCGAGTAGGTAAGTTGTAGTAATCGTGCACATATTATACTGACTAGGATAACACCTAACGTTATTTATTTTTCCGCAACTTCTGACACCAAACGTAGTGGGTTCGAATTAGGTGCACACACGACTCCTTGGGAGGCAACGCTGATTTATTAGAACGGTAAGTAATATAACACTGCACATTAGGTGGTGACCACCGACCTACTCTAGCTAACACATACTTCTCAAATACTCTAGCGTGACCCAGCCAGGTGGGCTACTGCCAGGTCCGCTGACTGGAGGCTTGATTCTTCTTGGCGTCTTCACGATGCATCTTCGTTCTTGATACGGGCAGCCTCGAACCTCGTGAGGAGGCTGCTTATATGGGCCTCGGCGTGCCCGGGCCCCGCCCCGGCCACACCTCCCTTCGAGAACCCTCTCGAAGCCCCCCTGCTGTCCACGTGCCCTCCAAGGTGCCCCCTAGGCCCCCGGCCCCCACTGGGGTCCAGTCACGTGTCCAGCCGGGGTCACAGAGTGCCACGGCCTCCCACCACCCTCGTGGCCTCCCGAGCCCAGCACCGGCCCTGACGTCATTCCCGCCTCCAGCCGGGATGACGTCATGCGTGTGTGTAGACCCGCGTGGTCATGACGCTCCCCCGCATAGTTGTGCGTGTGTACACAGTAGTGATGCTACCATCACTACATATACACAGTAACACGTGACTTACACGTCTATACTATATTCATGACGTAGTGAAAACGTTTCCCAAATTCATCACAATGAGAGGGCAAATGTCATGAATATGCCTGGAAGCCTTCATATCTTCAAAATGAATGTTAACCCAAAACTCCGAGCACACAATTTCGGCTGTCTGACTGCAAAAGGAATATTTATGAAAGCTAAATTCGGCTGACATAGCAAAGGGTGTTGAAAACAATACTATTTGTGTTATGCAGAAATGCATGAATAAAAGTTCAATCGCAACTTAGAGGTGTGAATCCAGGCTAAGATGTCCTTAAATGCTGGGATGAACAGTTCCGACTTAAGCTGCACGTGTGTGCTGTGTTCACTTCCTGTTTCCATTCTTATAAAGAGTTCCAGAAGAAAACAAAAGTAAACTACTGTTATGATATAACCTCCGTGTTCAACAGAGTTAATAGACTTTACTGCAAACACAAACTGTACACTGTCACTGAGTAAACAGGCGGTGGCGTGTCTAGAATCATGCCTGGCCACCTTCATCTGCTTGGCATGAATAGTTCCTCACTCCACCAAGTAATTAATTGAGGATCAACGGACATATCCGAGGCTAACTGGAGTTTGCGTGTCGCTCTCCGTGGTGAGATGTTAACTACCTCACCTGGTATACAGGAAGTCGTGGGTTCGATCTCAACCCTGACGCCTGCTGTATATTTGGAGTTTGCGCGTCTCTCCGTTTAGCGTCTTTGACCGATAAGATATTGACACACGTATTCTTGTTGATTTCGGTAAAGTTACGTAGATAGAAAATAACAATAACTAATACAATTACATTAAATAAAGGCTGCTTGTGTTCAAAACGTGAGTTTTTTTGCTTTATTTACAATTTATCTTTATTTATGTTCATTATGTTATTTTAATTTTATTTCTATCTACGTGACTTTACCGAAAGAACCAAGAATATTAATTCCTGCAGTCACCAAAGTTTTAAGTCAAAACATTCACACACGTTGACAAAGCCTCACCTTGTGTTGTTGTGGGCAGGTCGCTTCTGATAACAAGAGCGGTATAGCAGCTCAAGCGGGCTTGGCCTGCTAACAAGAGAAAATATTTACAATAAAACAAAGTTACAAAGTGGCGAGCCGGGTGAAGACAAATTAAACTTAAGCGAGATTATTAAAGTGAATGCAATCAGGCGAGGGCAGGAGGCAAGGCCCCGCGTGGCTAGGCCCCGCGTTGTAAAGTTCCAACCTGGACATCGATTCCCATGCTCGCTGCTACTCAACTGACATCCCTACGAGAGAGAGAGGCTCTACCTTGGTAAACAACAACAACAACCACCATGAGAATTTCCCACCTCGGATTTCAGCGCAAGCGTGGATCGGCAGCCTCCTGTTACCTCGCGACGTCACGCGGAAGCAGGTTGGGGGAGTGTGAATACCTTGGTGACATGACGTTACTAGCGAGGTACACCTCCCGCTGGCACTTCATGCCGATGAGGTCATGCTGAGTGGTGACGTCACAGAGCGGGGATGCAACATAAGTTGATTTAGCTTCATTTTTCATTGCCCCCTCCCTTGAGTGCGTGAACTCAGCAACAACAACGTGGACATTATTGTGTATACACTGTGTGTGTGTGTACACTGTGTGTGTATGTACACTATGTGTATACACTGTGTGTGTACACACTGTGTACACGTATACACTGTGTGTGTGTACGTACACACTCTGTATGTGTACACTGTGTGTTTGTACACTGTGTGTGTGTAGTGGGGGGCAAAGGCGGTGCATTGGCCAGTCATCTCAGTCAGTCGACCCATGACATCTTATCATCAATTAATTTTGAAATTTTTGATTTTATTTATTTGTATATTTTTTAATCTTTAATTTAGTTTATTTTTTTGTATTCTATTTACGTGACTTTACCGAAAGAACCAGGAATATGGTAGCGCATTCTCTATTTGTTGCAGAGGTTCAAAGTTCAAATCCGACAGGCACACCTGGCTACCCCAGTAACAATCACCACAATATGCGCTGTTCTGCATCACGGCGGATGTAAAACAGAGTATTGTGTCACTCACAACGCACAGGTCATTGCATGCTGGTGTCACGGTCAAAAATTGTGGTTAATTCCAAACATTGTCCAGAAACTCTACAACGGAAATGTTTGGCTACGTACGGTTTGAAAGAAGTGTTAGTCAAACAGAATGTGTATTTGCGTGCACGTGTTTAAACGTATCTTTGTACGAGCGGTAGGGCAGCGGTTAGCGCTACGCTGCGCTACGAACCCAGAGACCCGGGTTCGTTTCCCGCTCACGGCCAACACCGCCAGTGACGATTATCTGAACCGGTCCTGGGCCTTCCCTAGGTCGACTCAGCCTAAAAATGAGTACCCAGTGTGATGTGAGCATCGCCACTCGGGATACAAAGGCGGCCGGGCGCGGTGCTGGCTACCCACCCCCCTCGTGTGCCGTGCCAGCCTTCATAGGTGCTCGCTAACAGCACTTGCCCCTAGAGTCTGTTAATGCTCTACTGGGGATCTTTGTTCTTGTCGTTGTGTACGAGTGGGGAGCGGTAATTTAGTGGCTATCGCACTGCACTCCGTAACCCGGTGACCCAAATTGGATTCCTGCTCATGACACACAACAGTGGCAGATATTTAAACCAGTCCTGGGTTTTCCCTACACCGATGTAGTCTTGAATGACTTCCTAGTGTGGTAAATACCAGGGGAGACAAAGGCGGCCCGGTGCGGTGTTGGCCACTCTCCCCCTTGAGTGCCGTGCGTGCCGGCGTTTATAGGAGCTCACCAACAGCACTTGCCCCAGCAGTCTGTTGAAGGCTGTACGGGGGATCTTTGTGTGTGTGTGAGTACCTGGTGTGTAAACATTGCCACTAGGGAGACAAAGGCAGTCGGGCGTGGTGCTGGCCACCCACTCCCTCGTGTACCGTTCCGGCCTTCATAGGTGCTTGCTAACAGCACTTGCCCCTACAGTCTGTTAAGGCTATATGGGGGATCTTTGTGTGTGTGTGAGTGCAATAAGATCAGGCAACATGACTGGCAGAGAAACTTGCTTGAGATTATTTTAAAAGCATGGGTTTAGAAAAGTGAAAAAAGCATGTCTCTATTATGTGCATTACCATTGAAGGGTGCATTGGGTTCAAAGTCATCCGCATAGCCTCAAATCTGCATTAAAGCCAATGTCTCCGTATCTGGAAAGATCATAGTATTACAGGTCCTCTCACGCGCTAACCCAGACTGATGTGAGTGCACGATTTCTGTATTACAGTTGTTTTTATTGTCCTTCACTGCATCGCGTTTCACGGTGAATAACCGTTGCCTGGAACATGTATGCTTAGTGGAAAAGATTTGTACATATTGGGCCAAATTTGCATTGTCTCAGAAATTACATGCAAATCAATAAATATGCAGTTCAGGTCAAATAAGACATTCCTTTTTAACGCTTTCCAACCAAGTTTGAGATGTTAATGCATTAGCTCTGTTCGTTCATAACTGCCCATCTGTCTGTAGCATGGCATTTCGATAACCCTCTTAAAGATGTATGGACTGATGCTGTACAAGAAGGATGTGGAGCTGAGTGGGCTTGCCGATGACCGGTACCAGCGGTGTCAAGATCGGCCTCTGTGAAGGAGGCTCGTGAAGCATGCTGCTGGGCAGTTGGAGGCAGTCGCCCTCCAGTAACAACGGAGGGCGGATGAGCGACGCTCACGACAACCAGCGGAGCGCCGGCCACACCAAGTCGGTGCAGTGGTGCCTCTGTCAGTCATCTTATTGAGCACACGGCACATGGGTCTGTCCTGTGAGCTGGCAGAGAGCCTTCGACACATCACGTGGCCTCAACACGTAAGACAAAACTATAATTCGTGTTGTAGAGAATGTACCTCCTCCTATACGTGTAACTTTTAAGTGGTATGCCTTGTAACTAATGAATGATCCGAGTGTGCCACCTATTTCAAAGACAATGAGTTGCTCCAGATGATTCGTGGAACAAAAACATACCGTTTGACCTGTATCACAAGAACAATGGGTCTTACCTGAGTTCTCTGTACAGGTTACTTTCAAACACACACTTTGTCCTAACATCACTTATTCAATGTTTGACCCTTAGAGATCAAATGTTACAGATATGCACAAAACCAGACAAGTATACATTCTAAATTATTGACAGGTATATTAACAAAATTGGATTACTGCAGTGAAATATACTGCATCACGTTACATCGTATTAACAAGAAGCTTTTAAAAAAAAGTTGCACAGTCTGCTTCACAGTGTATGTAAAACATACTATATTGTGTCATTCAAAACGAGGCCATTCTCTTTGGTTCTATTCGGTAAAGTCACCACGTAGGTAAAAAATAAAACAAAAATCAAGACGTTTCGGCCACAACACAAGTGGCCTTCATCAGGTGAAGGGACCAGACTGTCTCGAGGACAGCACTGGAGTGAACACAGCCAAGCTCAGACCGCGACCTTTAAGCTGTGTGAGAGGAATTAAGGTGCCTTGACAAAGTAATTAGCATAAAAATTAGCATTTAATTGGCGGACTTAGCATGATGAACGGTGTAGAGGGGGTGAACATGTGCAGGCCGGCAAGGGGGGGGGGGGGAGGGGGAGTTTACATAATGATGGTGTGAAAAGGGAATTTTAAGAAGCTGCGAAAGTTTGGGGTACCACTACTCGAAAAAATATACTGTACCATTGAAAATTAGTTTAATGTTTGGTTCGATTTAGAACATCTTTCGAATGGTTGCTTAATTTGAAACCATCTTCTCGGTTGAAATTGTGTTCGTGTTTGTAAATCTGAATTGCCTCGTGAACAAATCTCTGATAAACACCCGTGGGTTTGCAAAGAACCTTGGTATCAGAGAAAATTATATCGTGATCACCCACAGCGTTGTAACAGTGATCAGCTACGGCAGAAGAATTCGTTCTGCCGTGTTTCAAATCTGATTTGTGCTCGCGAATTCGGTCAGAGACATGTCGCTTCGTCTCCCCGATATAACAATCACTGCAGGTACAACTCAATTTGTAGTAGGTCATTGCATGCTGGCGTCTGAGTGAAAATGTAGCAAATTCTAAACATTACCTACAAACTACACAACTGAGATTACACATAAATCATCGCCCCTTACGGACAGGCTCTTGTCCACATGCAGGCCGGTGCAGGGCCACCACCTTGTGCCACACAGGGGCAGCTGCTATTTGGGGATACTCTTCGAGTGTTTCAGGCGAGGTACGACACGAAACTCCGAGTTGCTGAGGCGATTAACCAAGCACCATGTAAAAGCAATTATTATAACATAGTGAATGCTTGGGAGCTTATTGGCTCTTGCTCCTGGTTAGAGATCTACCCAACCCACGGGTCCACAAAGTGTTCAGCTTCACATTCTTGTCATTAAAGGCCTGTGACAAAGGTGCATCTATTGTAGCGACATCGTGTCTGGCTTACACATCTACAGGGTCTCCACTAGACTTTGTATTGTCTAGGAGCAAGTCCACCCACACCTCCACTTCCACAAACTGCTGGGAGTTGCTTCGCTCTGCCTCAGTCAGAATTCTCCTCCTGCTTGACGATGTGAAGGTCCCATTTTGGAGTTGAATCTTCATCTTCACATTTTACCTTCACTTCTTCGCTCATCACTTCTTCACATTTCACCATCACCTCTTCATATTTCACCTCGATACCTTTAAAAGTGTCCAAGCTGGGATTTTCGTCCGGTTCTTGTTTCATGAGGGATGGGCTCATTGCGGCACTTTGACTTTCACAAGCTGATTTCAGACTCCGACTCCGCTCCTTGTGGATCTTCCGATGATTTTGTGTTCTCTGGTGTCTTCGAAGATTTGATGAATCTGAAAACGGCTTCCCGCACAGAGCACACTTGAAGGGTGTCTCTCCTGTGTGTGTTCTCTGGTGTTTTACAAGATCAGATGAATGTGCAAACGCCTTCACGCACACACTGCACTTGAAGGGTTTCTCTCCCGTGTGTGTTCTCTGGTGTTTTACAAGAGCAGATGACTGTGCAAACGCCTTCACGCACACACTGCACTTGAAAGGTTTCTCTCTCATGTGTGTTATCTGGTGTACTTCAAGATTTGATGAACGTGCAAACGCCTGCCCGCACAGAGTGCACCTGAAGGGTTTCTCTCCCATGTGTGTTCTTTGGTGTACTTGAAGATGTGATGAATCTGCAAACGCCTTCCCGCACAGAGTGCACCTGAAGGGTTTCTCTCCCGTGTGTGTTCTCTGGTGTTTTACAAGAGCAGATGACTGTGCAAATGCCTTCACGCACACACTGCACTTGAAGGGTTTCTCTCCCGTGTGTGTTCTCTGGTGTACTTGAAGATGTGGTGACTGTGCAAACGCCTTCCTGCACACAGTGCACTTGAAGGGTTTCTCTCCCGTGTGTGTTCTCTGGTGTGTTACAAGATAACATGAATCTGAAAACGCCTTGCCGCACAGAGTACACTTGAAGGGTTTCTCTCCCGTGTGTGTTCTCTGGTGTTTTACAAGAGCAGATGACCGTGAAAATGCCTTCCCACAAACACTGCACTTGAAGGGTTTCTCTCCCGTGTGTGTTCTCTGGTGTGTTACAAGATTACATGACTGTGTAAACGCCATCCCGCACATCGTGCACCTGAAGGGTTTCTCTCCCGTGTGTGTTCTCTGGTGGTTCTGAAAAACTGATGGCCATGCAAATGCCTTGTTACACACAGTACATTTGAAGGGTTTCTCTCCTGTGTGACTTCTCTGGTGTCGTGTCAGATTTCCAGTCCGGTCCGTGCTGTATGCACGCTGGTCGCATTGTTGACTTGTCATACCGAGCTGCGCTGAGTGCCTTTGCTCCATCAGACCAATTCTGCAGAGGAAGCGTCAGCTGCAGACAGAAAAAAAGAATATCCACACCATCTACACGTCAGGTACAGAGGAATGCACACGTGACTTACACGTCTATACTTATTAATATATTCATGATGTAGTGAAAAAGTTTCCCAAATTCATCAGATTTGATGAACGTGCAAACGCCTTCACGTAGAGAGTGCACCTGAAGGGTTTCTCTCCACGGGCTGCTATGGCACACAATGAGAGGGAAAATGTCATTAATATGCCTGGAAGCCTTCATATATTCCAAGATGAATGTTAACCCAAAACTCTCAGCACACAAATTTGGCTGTCTGACTACAAAATAAATATTTATGAAAGCTAAATTCAGCTGACATAGCAAAGGGTGTTGAAAACAATACTATTTGTGTTTTGCAGAAATGCATGAATTAATGTTCAATCACAACTTAGAGGTGTGAATCCAGGCTCAGATGTCCTTGAATGCTGGGATGAACAGTTCCGAATTCAGCTGCATGTGTGTGCTGTGTTCACCTCCTGTTTCCATTCTTAGTAAGAGTTCCAGAGGAAAACAACAATAAACTATTGTTTTGATATAACCTCCGTGTTCAACAGAGTTAATAGACTTTACTGCAAACACAAACTTGACACTGTCACACACTGCCATGAGTAATCAGGTGGTGGTGTGACCAGAACCATACCTGGCCACCTTCATCTGCTCAGCATTAATTCTTCCTCACTCCACCAAGTAATGAATCGAGGATCATCAACATAGCCGAGGCTATCCGTGTCTCTGTCTCTCTCTCTCCCTGTGAAGGTGTTCCCCTCCACACTTCAGAGTCAACAGCGGCACGCGCTTAGCGTCTTTGACCGATAGATACATTGACGCACGTATTGTTGGTTTTTTCGGTAAAGTCACGTAGATAGAAAATAAAAATAACAGATTAAATTTAATAAGATAAAGACCACTTGTGTTGCGATCGAAACCTCGTGGGTTTTTGCTTAATTTAAAAAAAAATGATTTTTCATTTAATTTAGTATCCGTTATTTTTATCTTATTTTCTATCTACGTGACTTTACCGAAAGAAGCAAGAATATTAATTCCTGCAGTCACCAAAGTTTTAAGTCAAAACATTCACACACGTTGACAAAGCCTCACCTTGTGTTGCTGTGGGCAGGTCGCTTCTGATAACAAGAGCGGTATAGCAGCTCAAGCGGGCTTGGCCTGGTAACAAAAGAAAATAAAAACCGCGTGAATATTGACAATAAAACAAAGTTACAAAGTGGCGAGCCGGGTGAAGACAAATTAAACTTAAGCGAGATAATTAAAGTAAACGCAATCAGGCGAGGGCAGGAGGCAAGGCCCCGCGTGGCTAGGCCCCGCGTTGTAAAGTTCCAACCTGGACATCGATTCCCATGCTCGCTGCTACTCAACTGACATCCCTACGAGAGAGAGAGGCTCTACCTTGGTAAACAACAACAAGAACCACCACCATCACCACGACCACCACCACAACGATGAGAATTTCTCACCTCGGATTTCAGTGCAAGCGCCCACACGGCAGCTTCATGTTACCTCGAGACAGCAGGAAGTAGTATGACGTCACTTCCCTCCCACGAGCGGCTATGTAACTGAATAAATTATATTCTTAGTTTTTTCGGTAAAGTCACGTTGAAGAGAAACAACAAAATATATATAAAACAATAAAAAATTCTCACGACGTTTCGACCATAACTCAAACGGTCATCATCAGGTGTGTCGGTTTGCATAAATTTATTTTGAAAACGGCATATTTATTTATTTATATAAAAAAAATAACGTTTGCGTCACGCGCAGCGATTGCCAGTTTGCCCAGGACTAGTCCATCTATTTTTTGAAAAGAGGAGGGGGGAGACGAAATTTGTTTTTATGTATGCTGTCTGAAAGCCACTGTAAGTGTGAACAATCAATCAAGAACTGAAATGATTTATCAAATCTTTCCAATGATTGCTAAGATAGAATCCATCTTCTCGGTTGAAATTGTCTCTGTGCTTGTATATGTGGATAGCCTCATGAACGAATCTCTCATGGAAGCCAGATGGCTTACAAAGAACCTCCGTCTTGGAAAAGTCAATGGCATGTGAGCCTACTGAATTAGAACAATGATCTGCTACAGCCGAGGTGTTGGTCCTACCGTGTTTAAGGTCTGCTTTATGTTCACGAATGCGGTCCGAGATATGGCGTTTGGTTTCTCCAATGTAACTACTACCACAGAGGCAACTTAGTTTGTAGACACCAGGGTATTGTATGTCCGGAATCACATCTTTTACAGACGGAACCAGATCACGGATTTTATGTAATGTGTTGAAACGGACCTGGATCTTGTGTTTATTCAAGATTTTGGAGATCTGTTTTGTGATCCCAGCAATGTAGGGTAAAGTGATGGTTTTGAAAGGCTCCTCAAGAGGGTTCTTCTTCATGGTTTGAGTGATAGCTTTGCGGATTGTATAGTCGGAGTAACCATTAGCCCTAAGAGCTTGGTGTACGTGCTTGAGTTCACTGCTTATGTGTTCCTGGTCGGATATGCATTGGGCTCTATGATACAGAGTCTTGATGAGAGAATTCTTCTGTGATGGATGGTGGTGGGAATCCGGTTTCAGATAAGCATCCGTATGGGTAGCTTTCCTGTAGACAGAGTGGCTCATTGAACCATCAGGTCTCTTTTTAATTAGGACATCCAAAAAAGGTATCTTGCCATCTATTTCGACTTCCATGGTAAATCTGATGGCTGGGTGTATGGAATTGATGTGGTCGAAGAATTGGTCTAGAGCAGGCCGGCCATGTGGCCAGATGACAAAAGTGTCATCCACGTACCTCTTCCATAAGGTTGGGCGCAGAGTGGCAGTCTGGATGGCGTCAGTCTCAAATTTCTCCATGAAAATGTTAGCTATAACTGGAGAAAGGGGGGAGCCCATTGGGGTGCCCTCAGTTTGTTTGTAGAAAGTTCCATTCCAAGTGAAGTATGTATTGGTTAAACAGTGTCTCACCAGGGGGGGTACCTCAGTGTTTAGTCCTTGATGAACCAAGTCTTCAATGATTGCAATGGTGTCAGGTACAGGAACCTTGGTGAATAAGGAAACTACATCAAAACTGACAAGCAGGTCGTCTGGGGACAGGGAAATACCCTTGATTGTTGATACCAGGTGAGTAGAATTTTGTACCGCAGAGGTGGTCTTTCCAGTGAAAGGACGCAGGATTTCAGACAAAAAACGAGCTAGTTTGTAGGTGGGGGAGCTGATAGTAGAGACTATGGGACGAAGAGGTGTATCAACTTTATGTATTTTTGGTAAGCCGTATAATCTTGGTGGCCTGGCAGCAGAAGGTTTCAACGAAAACTGTTTAGATTGATCAATTAATGCGGTTGCAGAAATTATTTTGTTGGTTTGTGTGACGAGGCTGTTGGTGGGATCTCTTTTTATTTTTGTATAACTACCATCGTCGAGTAATTCTTTAATTTTGTTGTTGTATTCTATTTTATCCATGATGACAGTAGCATTGCCTTTGTCAGCTGAGAGAACTACAATATCATTCCTCTTTTTTAATTTATATAATTCAAAACGCTCATCTTTGCTGAGGTTGCTAGCTGGCATCTTAGCTTTTTTGAGGGTTGCAGCGATTTCAGATCTTGCTACGTCTGCAGCGATGTGACCCAGGCCCCTGAGAGCAACGTCTACTTGGGCAATTATATCATTAACTGGTATGTGTTTAGGTGTGACTGCAAAGTTTAGACCTTTAGCTAAAACGGATTTCAGACCATCGGAAATAGAACTGTTACTGCGATTAATTACGACTTTATTAACGTCTAACTTTTTGGTGTGTGGGTCCGGTCTTTTGTTGAAGAGGAGGTTAAATTTTGAAATCAGGTTTTCCTTACATTTGGTCGACATAGTAGCAGCTGAAGAGGCAGTCATATTGTCTACATGTTCCCAATCCGATGTGGACATTATTGCCGTCAATGATAAGTGTGATTTGTAGAGTGTCTTGTCTAACTGATCTAGTTCTGTGCGTATAAGTCTGATTTTTTCTGAGATAAGAGCTAAGCTAGTTTTGAAAAGAATTCGTTTCGCATTAGAAGAAGTTACAGTAGCAGAGGTGAGTGTAAATGCGATTGGTATTACCCCAATCGCATTTACACTCACCTCTGCTACTGTAACTTCTTCTAATGCGAAACGAATTCTTTTCAAAACTAGCTTAGCTCTTATCTCAGAAAAAATCAGACTTATACGCACAGAACTAGATCAGTTAGACAAGACACTCTACAAATCACACTTATCATTGACGGCAATAATGTCCACATCGGATTGGGAACATGTAGACAATATGACTGCCTCTTCAGCTGCTACTATGTCGACCAAATGTAAGGAAAACCTGATTTCCAAATTTAACCTCCTCTTCAACAAAAGACCGGACCCACACACCAAAAAGTTAGACGTTAATAAAGTCGTAATTAATCGCAGTAACAGTTCTATTTCCGATGGTCTGAAATCCGTTTTAGCTAAAGGTCTAAACTTTGCAGTCACACCTAAACACATACCAGTTAATGATATAATTGCCCAAGTAGACGTTGCTCTCAGGGGCCTGGGTCACATCGCTGCAGACGTAGCAAGATCTGAAATCGCTGCAACCCTCAAAAACGCTAAGATGCCAGCTAGCAACCTCAGCAAAGATGAGCGTTTTGAATTATATAAATTAAAAAAGAGGAATGATATTGTAGTTCTCTCAGCTGACAAAGGCAATGCTACTGTCATCATGGATAAAATAGAATACAACAACAAAATTAAAGAATTACTCGACGATGGTAGTTATACAAAAATAAAAAGAGATCCCACCAACAGCCTCGTCACACAAACCAACAAAATAATTTCTGATTCAACCGCATTAATTGATCAATCTAAACAGTTTTCGTTGAAACCTTCTGCTGCCAGGCCACCAAGATTATACGGCTTACCAAAAATACATAAAGTTGATACACCTCTTCGTCCCATAGTCTCTACTATCAGCTCCCCCACCTACAAACTAGCTCGTTTTTTGTCTGAAATCCTGCGTCCTTTCACTGGAAAGACCACCTCTGCGGTACAAAATTCTACTCACCTGGTATCAACAATCAAGGGTATTTCCCTGTCCCCAGACGACCTGCTTGTCAGTTTTGATGTAGTTTCCTTATTCACCAAGGTTCCTGTACCTGACACCATTGCAATCATTGAAGACTTGGTTCATCAAGGACTAAACACTGAGGTACCCCCCCTGGTGAGACACTGTTTAACCAATACATACTTCACTTGGAATGGAACTTTCTACAAACAAACTGAGGGCACCCCAATGGGCTCCCCCCTTTCTCCAGTTATAGCTAACATTTTCATGGAGAAATTTGAGACTGACGCCATCCAGACTGCCACTCTGCGCCCAACCTTATGGAAGAGGTACGTGGATGACACTTTTGTCATCTGGCCACATGGCCGGCCTGCTCTAGACCAATTCTTCGACCACATCAATTCCATACACCCAGCCATCAGATTTACCATGGAAGTCGAAATAGATGGCAAGATACCTTTTTTGGATGTCCTAATTAAAAAGAGACCTGATGGTTCAATGAGCCACTCTGTCTACAGGAAAGCTACCCATACGGATGCTTATCTGAAACCGGATTCCCACCACCATCCATCACAGAAGAATTCTCTCATCAAGACTCTGTATCATAGAGCCCAATGCATATCCGACCAGGAACACATAAGCAGTGAACTCAAGCACGTACACCAAGCTCTTAGGGCTAATGGTTACTCCGACTATACAATCCGCAAAGCTATCACTCAAACCATGAAGAAGAACCCTCTTGAGGAGCCTTTCAAAACCATCACTTTACCCTACATTGCTGGGATCACAAAAAAAGATCTCCAAAATCTTGAATAAACACAAGATCCAGGTCCGTTTCAACACATTACATAAAATCCGTGATCTGGTTCCGTCTGTAAAAGATGTGATTCCGGACATACAATACCCTGGTGTCTACAAACTAAGTTGCCTCTGTGGTAGTAGTTACATTGGAGAAACCAAACGCCATATCTCGGACCGCATTCGTGAACATAAAGCAGACCTTAAACACGGTAGGACCAACACCTCGGCCGTAGCAGATCATTGTTCTAATTCAGTAGGCTCACATGCCATTGACTTTTCCAAGACGGAGGTTCTTTGTAAGCCATCTGGCTTCCATGAGAGATTCGTTCATGAGGCTATCCACATATACAAGCACAGAGACAATTTCAACCGAGAAGATGGATTCTATCTTAGCAATCATTGGAAAGATTTGATAAATCATTTCAGTTCTTGATTGATTGTTCACGCTTACAGTGGCTTTCAGACAGCATACATAAAAACAAATTTCGTCTCCCCCCTCCTCTTTTCAAAAAATAGATGGACTAGTCCTGGGCAAACTGCCAATCGCTGCGCGTGACGCAAACGTAATTTTTTTATATATAAATAAATAAATATGCCGTTTTCAAAATAAATTTATGCAAACCGACACACCTGATGATGACCGTTTGAGTTATGGTCGAAACGTCGTGAGAATTTTTTATTGTTTTATATATATTTTGTTATTTTGTTGTTTCTCTTCAACGTGACTTTACCGAAAAAACTAAGAATATGAATTACTGCAGTCACGAAAGCTTTAAATCAAAAAATTTAATAAATTATGTTAATGACGCCGGCCCATATGTCGAGTGATGGGGGCGTGGGCGCTGAACCCGTCGCAATAAACTCGCGACGGCTTTAAAGGACACATTATGTTAATGAGCAACCGGTCACTGGGCGTAGCTTTGCCCAAATAAGGATTGCCACTGGAACGATATCGGCAGTGACCCAAGCGGAGGTGACGTCACGCACAAAAGCACGGTGGACGGGGGAAGGATGAATACCTTGGTGACATGCCGTCACTAGCGAGGTACACCTCACCCTGGCGTTTCACGCCAATGAGGTAATTAAGAGTGGTGACGTCACAGAGTTGGAGTTTAAGTTGATTTAGATTCATTTTCCATTGCTCCCTCCCTTGGGTGTGTGAGCTCAGCAACAACAACGTGGACATTATTGTGTATACACTGTGTGTATGCTATGTGTGTACACTGTGTGTATACTGTGTGTACACTGTGTGTATACATTGTGTGTGTACACTGTGTGTGTACACTATGTGTATACACTGTGTGTCACTGTGTGTGTGTACCCTGTGTGTGTACACTGTGTGTGTGTACACTGTGTATACACTGTGTGTGTACATTGTGTGTTCACTGTTTGTGTCCGCATCGAACCGAACTCCCGGCAAGGCCATCTACTTAATGACGAGAGAAAATTCACACGAAATGTCCTTTTCAATGAAGTCTTCCAGATGTAAGTTGATACAAGCTTTTAATGAGGAAATAAAATCATCTAATTCAAAACACAACACAATTCAAAGATGTTTCATTTTAAAACTTCAAAACGGAGCATGGGGTACTTGCGTGAATGCGTCCTTCGTGTGCAAATGTTGTGACTTTCCTGGCCTGAAGGCCGTCAATGTGTTGGACCCTTATTGGTGCACAGCGTCTCAACAACAGCAGTGGGGTTTGCTTCAACCGATAGGTACGAACATCCCGACGTGAATCAGCAAGGAGTATTTCTAGTCCCAGTTAGACAAAATCTACGTCAACACGTAAGACAAAAGTACAATTCGTGTTGTAGAGAATGTACCTCCTCCTATACGTGTAACTTTTAAGCGGTATGCCTTGTAACTGATGAATGATCCGAGCGTGCTCCCTATTTCAAAGACAATGAGTTGCTCCAGAGGCAGACGCTTCGTGAAACACAAAAGTACCCTTTGACCTGTATCACAAGAACAACGGGTCTCACCCGAGTTCTCTGTACAGGTTACTTCCAAAACACACACACACTTTGTCCTAACATCACTTATTCAATGTTTGTTCCTCATACAAAATGTTACATGCACGCACACAATCAGACACGGTATTCATTCTAAATCATTGACGGGAATATTAACATTGAATTACTGCAGCGAAATTGACTGCATCACGTTACATCGTATTAACAAGAAGTTATTTTACAAATACGCACCGTCTGCTTAACAGTGTATGTACACCGTACTATTGTTGCGTCATTCAAAACGAGTAGGCCGTTGCATGCTGGCGTCTGGGTCAAAATGTAGCAAATTCAAAACATTACGCTACAAATAATAAATCACGGCGTTTTGATGGCAACACAAGCAATCGTCATCAGGTGGGACAAGCACAGCAGCAATAAGAACAAACTGCTGGAGTAGGCGCCTACTACTTCAGCAGTTTCTCTTGCTGTGGTTGTCCCACCTGATGACGATTGTGCGTGTTGTGATCTAAACGCCGTGATCTGTTATGTTTCTACCCACGTGGTGACTTTACCGAAATAACTCAAGAGTGTGGATTCCTGCAGTCACGAAAGCTTCGAATCAAGATTGCCTACAAACTACACAACTGAGATTACGCATCAATCATCGCCCCCTACTGACAGGCTCTTGTCCACATGCAGGCCGGTGCAGGGCCACCACCTTGTGCCACACAGGGGCAGCTGCTACTTGGGGATGCTCTTCGAGTGTTTCAGACGAGATACAAAACTCCGAGTTGCTGAGGCGGTTAAGCAAGCACCATGTAAAAGCAATTATTACAACATAGTGAATGCTTGGGGGCTTATTGGCTCTTGCTCCTGGTTAGAGATCTACCCAACCCACGGGCCCACAAAGTGTTCAACTTCACATTCTTCATAATAAAGGTTTTTGGGTTAGATCGCGTTTATTTATAAATGTGTCGTAACCCTCCACCACCCGACACGGCCAATCAGCAAAAAAAAGTGTCACGTTGACAAAAGACAAATAATTCACTACTTCAGCCCACCGGTGTGTTGAAGAGTTAATCCACATTTACAGTTTGAGTACGACGTTTCGCTGGTAAATACATCCAGCATCATCGGGCAATTCGCCAGAATGGTAAAGCCCTCTCTTGCTCCCGGTTTTTATATAGAGCAGCAGGGTGACGTCATCACTTAACTCATATCAGGTGCAGTGATTAGAGGCGGAGGGGGGGGGGGTATTGTAATTATATAATCGATTAGTAATCAGTCATTGGTTATGATTTGTAATGAGTTGTAGATTAGTAATTCTTTAAATGTAATGTGTATTATTTAATAATACGCTTCCAGGCCGCACTAAGCCAGTAGCTGTCAGAGCGATTAAAGTTATTCTTGTTCCTCTCAATTTCAATGGATTCTCTAATTAGTCTTTGCCAGTAATAATTAGTTTTACACACCACTGCAACATTGTCAAAATCAATTGAGTGTCCTTGTTGACAAGCATGTTCTGCCACTGCCGACAGTTGTGTTTGAGATAATGTAATATTTCTCTGATGTTCTTTTAGTCTTACGCTGATGTTACGTCCCGTCTGCCCAATGTAGCAGCTGCCACATGAACAATTAATCCGATATACACCTTCTGTTGATAGTTTAGGTAATGCATCTTTAGTGCAAGATACTAGTTTTTGAATTTTGTGTACTGTACCAAATCTTACTGTAATGTTTTGCTTTTGCAGAACACGGGCTAATTTGTCAGTTACTCCTGAGATATATGGAATTTTTATTGTTTTAACAATCTGGTCGCTTTCAGCAGTATTGTTTTGCGATCGTGATTTGGCATTCAGTGCTCTGTTAATTTGATCATTATTGTAGCCATTCTGTCGTAGTGCATCTTTAACGTGTTTAATCTCTCTCACTAGACTCTCACCATCTGACACTGTTTTGGCCCGATGTACGAGCGTCTTGATAAGAGAGGATTTCTGAGCTGGATGATGATGTGATTCTGCATTCAGATAGGCATCAGTGTGCGTTTGCTTTCTGTAAACGCTGTGTGTTATTTTACCGTTTAGGCCATGTCCAAGCAAAATATCTAGGAATGGGAGTGTGTTATTCACCTCCATTTCCATGGTGAACTGGATGGCCGGGTTTTGTGCATTGAGATGCACATTCTTGTCATTAAAGGCCTGTGACAAAGGTGCATCTATTGGAGCAACATCGTCTCTGGCTTACACATCTACCGGGTCTCCACTTGACTTTGTATTGTCTAGGAGCAAGTCCACCCACACCTCCACTTCCACAAACTGCTGGGAGTTGCCTCACTCTGACTCACAGTCAGAATTCTTCTCCTGCTTCACGATGTGAAGGTCCCATTTTGGAGTTGAATCTTCATCTTCACATTTTACCTTCACTTCTTCGTTCATCACTTCTTCACATTTCACCTTCACCTCTTCACATTTCACCTTTATACCTTTAAAAGTGTCCAAGCTGGTATTTTCTTCTGGTTCTTGTTTCATGAGGGATGGGCTCATTGCGGCACTTTGACTTTCACAAGCTGATTTCAGACTCCGACTCCGCTCCTTGTGATGCTTTTGTGTTCTCTGGTGTACTTGAAGATTTGATGAATCTGCAAACGACTTCCCGCACAGAGTACACTTGAAGGGTTTCTCTCCTGTGCGAGTTCTCTGGTGCCGTGTCAAATTTCCAGTCCGGTCCGTGCTGTATGCACGCTGGTCGCATTGTTGACTTGTCGTACCGAGCTGCGCTGAGTGCCTTTGCTCCATCAGACCAAATATGCAGAGGAAGCGTCAGCTGCAGACATAAAAAAAGAATATCCACACCATCTACACGTCAGGCACAGAGGAATGCACACGTGACTTACACGTCTATACTTATTAATATATGCATGATGTAGTGAAAAGTTTCCCAAATTCATCAGATTTGATGAATCTGCAAATGCCTTCCCGCACAGAGTGCACCTGAAGGGTTTCTCTCCATGGGCTGTTATGGCACACAATGAGAGGGAAAATGTCATTAATATGCCTGGAAGCCTTCATATCTTCCAGATGAATGTTAACTCAAAACTCTAAGCACACAATTTCGGCTGTCTGACTACAAAAGGAATATTTATGAAAGCTAAATTCAGCTGACATAGCAAAGGGTGTTGAAAACAATACTATCTGTGTTATGCAGAAATGCATGAATTAATGTTCAATCGCAACTTAGAGGTGTGAATCCAGGCTCAGATGTCCTTGAATGCTGGGGATGAACAGTTCCGCCTTCAGCTGAATGTGTGTGCTGTGTTAACTTCCTGTTTCCATTCGTATAAAGAGTTCCAGAGGAAAACAATAAACTATTGTTGTTATATAGCCTCGTGTTCAACAGAGTTAATAGACTTTACTGCAAACACAAATTTGACACTGTCACACACTGCCATGGGTAAACAGGTGGTGGTGTGACCAGAACCATGCCTGGTCACCTTCATCTGCTCAGCATTAATTCTTCCTCACGCCACCAAGTAATGAATCGAGGTTCAATCAACACAGCCGAGGCTATCCGTGTCTCTGTCTCTCTCCCCGTGGTGAAGGTGTTCCCCTCCACACATTCAGAGTCAACAGCGGCACGCGCTTAGTGTCTTTGACCGATAGATACATTGACGCACGTATTGTTGGTTCTTTCGGTAAAGTCACGTAGATAGAAAATAAAAATAACAGATTAAATTCAATAAGATAAAGACCACTTGTGTTGCGATCAAAACGCGTTTTTTTTTTGCTTTATTTACTATATTTCATTTTTATTATGTTATTTAATTTTCTATCTACGTGACTTTACCGAAAAAACCAAGAATATTAATTCCTGCAGTCACCAAAGTTTTAAGTCAAAACATTCACACACGTTGACAAAGCCTCACCTTGTGTTGTTGTGGGCAGGTCACTTCTGATAACAAGAGCGGTATAGCAGCTGAAGCGGGCTTGGCCTGCTAACAAAATAAAATAAAAACTGCGTGAATATTTACAATAAAACAAAGTTACAAAGTGGCGAGCCGGGTGAAGACAAATTAAACTTAAGCGAGATAATTAAAGTAAACGCAATCAGGCGAGGGCAGGAGGCAAGGCCCTGCGTGGCTAGGCCCCGCGCTGTAAAGTTCCAACCTGGACATCGATTCCCATGCTCGCTGCTACTCAACTGACATCCCTACGAGAGAGAGAGGCTCTACCTTGGTAAACAACAACAACCACCACCACCACCACAACGATGAGAATTTCTCACCTCGGATTTGAGTGCAAGCACTCACACGGCAGCTTCCTGTTACCTCGCGACAGCAGGAAGTAGTATGACGTCACTTCCCTCCCACGAGCGGCTCTGTAACTGAATAAATTATGTTAATGAAGCCGGCCCATATGTCGAGGGATGGGGGCGTGGGCGCTGAACCCGTCGCAATAAACGCGCGACGGCTTTAACGGACACATTATGTTAATGAGCCGCCAGTCACTGGGCGTAGCTTTGCCCAAATAAGGATTGCCACTTGAACGATATCGGCAGTGACCCAGGCGGAGGGGACGTCACGCTCAAGAGCGCGGTGGACGGAGGAGGGGTGAATACCTTGGTGACATGACGTCACTAGCGAGGTACACCTCCCCCTGGCGTTTCACGCCGATGAGGTAATGCAGAGTGGTGACGTCACAGAGTTGGAGTTTAAGTTGATTTAGATTAATTTTCCATTGCTCCCTCCCTTTGGTGTGTGAGCTCAGCAACAACGTGGACATTATTGTGTATACACCGTGTGTGTGTGTACACTGTGTGTGTACACTGTGTGTGTGTACACTATGTGTATACACTGTGTGTGTCACTGTGTCTCGCTGTGTCACTGAGTACCTGGTGCGGTGTGTAAATATCGCCACTAGGGAGACAAAGGCGGTCGGGCGTGGTGCTGGCCACCCACCCCCTCGTGTACCGTTCCGGCCTTCATAGGTGCTCGCTAACAGCACTTGCCCCTTCAGTCTGTTAAGGCTATACGGGGGATCTTTGTCTTTGTGTGTCACTGTGCCTGGCACAAGCGTTGTGGTGACGTCACCGCCACTTAGTGGCGAATGGCGGTTGTTGTTGTGTCACTGTGTGTGTCACTGTGTGTGTGTACACTGACTGGCTCCAGTTTAACAGCAGAGGTCTCACTCCGAATCAGTCGAGCGGCAATATCTTTTCATCGGTTGCGTAACGCTGTGTGGAAGCTACCTGGTCTGTCGCTCCGCACTAAGCTTCAGGTCGTCTCGGCCACGGTCATTCCCTCCCTTCTTTACGCTTGCGAAACGTGGACCCTCTTAATGGAACATCTTCGCCAGTTAGAAACATTTAGGCTGGCCTGCCTACGATCCATCCTGGGTTTAACCAGACTGGATTGTGTGAGGAGCTCACAAATCCTTGAAAGATCTGGGCAAGGTCCCATCGGTGAGCTCCTCCGGCGGGCAAGGCTGCGATGGCTGGGTCATGTAGCCCACATGCCCAGCCAACGCATGCCGAAACAGCTTTTGTGCGGCCGGATCGAGGGGGCTAAGCGGGCGCGGCACGGGCTAGAGAAGAGATGGAGTGATGTGGTACAGGAGGACGTGGAGCTGAGTGGACTTGCCGATGACTGGTACCAGCGGTGTCAAGATCGGCTTCTGTGGAGGAGGCTCGTGAAGGATGCTACTGGGCAGTTGGAGGTAGTCGCCCTCCAACAACGGAGGGCGGAGGAGCGACGCTCAGAACAATGAGCGGAGCGCCGGGTGGCTAAAGCACAGCAGGTTGGCACAGTAGGGGGCACAGGTGGTGCATCAGCCAGTGATCTCAGTCAGTCGACCCGTGGCATCTGGGTCTGCCCCGTGACCTCCTGCCAGCGGGCGTTCGACACTTCACGTGGCCTGAGGGTGCACATAGCTTGGCACAAGCGTCGTGGTGACGTCACCGCCACTTAGTGGCGAATGGCGGTTGTTGTTGTGTACACTGTGTGTGTACACTGTGTCACTGTGCGTTTGTACACTCTGTGTGTGTACATACACTGTGTGTGTACCCTGTGTTTGTACACTGTGTGTGTACACTGTGTGTACACTATGTATATACTGTGTGTGTGTACACCTTGTGTGTACACTGTGTACACTGTGTGTACATTGTGTGTGTACACTGTGTATAAACTGTGTGTGTACACTGTGTGTGTACAATGTGTGTGTACATTGTATGTGTACACTGTGTGTATACTGTGTGTACACTGTGTGTGTGTACACAGTGTGTGTATACTGTGTGTACACTGTGTGTGTACTCTGTGTATACACTGTGTGTGTGTACACTGTGTGTGTACACTGTCTGTGTACACTGTGTGTGTGTACACTGTCTGTGTACACTGTGTGTACATTGTGTATACACTGTGTGTATAAACTGTGTGTGTACACTGTGTGTATACTGTGTGTACACTGTGTGAACTGTGTGTACATTATGTGTACACTGTGTGTGCACTCTGTGTGTGTACAGTGTGTGTGCACACTGTGTGTGTGTGTACACTGTGTGTACACTGTTTGTGTCCGAACCCCCGGCAAGGCCATCTACTTAATGACGAGAGAAAATTCACACGAAATGTCCTTTTCAATGAAGTCTTCCAGATGTAAATTGATACAAGCTTTTAATGAAGAAATGAAATCATCTAATTCAAAACACAACACAATTCAAAGATGTTTCATTTTAAAACTTCAAAACGGAGCATGGGGTACTTGCGTGAATGCGTCCTTCGTGTGCAAATGTTGTGAATTTCCTGGCCTGAAGGCCGTCAATGTGTTGGACCCTTATTGGTGCACAGCGTCTCAACAACAGCAGTGGGGTTTGCTTCAACCAATAGGTACGAACATCCAGACGTGAATCAGCAAGGACCATTTCTAGTCCCAGTTAGACAAAATCTACGTCAACACGTAAGACAAAACTATAATTCGTGTTGTAGAGAATGTACCTCCTCCTATACGTGTAACTTTTAAGTGGTATGCCTTGTAACTGATGAATGATCCGAGCGTGCTCCCTATTTCAAAGACGATGAGTTGCTCGAGAAGCAGACGCTTCGTGAAACACAAAAGTACCCTTTGACCTGTATCACAAGAACAACGGGTCTCACCTGAGTTCTCTGTACAGGTTACTTACAAAACACACACACACACTTTGTCCTAAGATCACTTAATCAATGTTTGACCCTCAGACAAAATGTTACATGTACGCGCACAGTCAGACAAGTATTCATTCTAAATCATTGACGGGCATATTAACATTGAATTACTGCAGCGAAATTGACTGCATCACGTTACATCGTATTAACAAGAAGTTATTTTACAAATACGCACCGTTTGCTTAACAGTGTATGTACAACGTACTATTGTTGTGTCATTCAAAACGAGTAGGCCGTTGCATGCTGGCGTCTGGGTCAAAATGTACCAAATTTAAAACATTACGCTACAAATAATAGATCACGGCACTTCGATGGCAACACAAGCAATCGTCATCAGGTGGGACAAGCACAGCAGCAAGAAGAAGAAACTGCTGGAGTAGGCGCCTACTACTTCAGCAGTTTCTCTTGCTGTGGTTGTCCCACCTGATGACGATTGCTTGTGTTGTGATCTAAACGCCGTGATCTGTTATGTTTCTACCCACGTGGTGACTTTACCGAAATAACTCAAGAGTGTGGATTCCTGCAGTCACGACAGCTTCGAATGAAGATTACCTACAAACAACACAACTGAGATGACGCATCAATCATCGCCCCCTACTGACAGGCTCTTGTCCACATGCAGGCCGGTGCAGGGCCACCACCTTGTACCACACAGGGGCAGCTGCTACTTGGGGATGCTCTTCGAGTGTTTCAGACGAGGTACGACACGAAACTTTGAGTTGCTGAGGCGATAAAGCAAGCACCGTATAAATGCAATTGTTATAACATAGTGAATGCTTGGGAGCTTATTGTCTCTCGCTCCTGGTTACAGATCTACCCAACCCATGGGCCCACAAAGTGTTCAACTTCACGTTCTTGTCATTAAAGGCCCGTGACAAAGGTGCATCTATTGTAGCGACATCGTCTCTGGCTTACACATCTACCGGGTCTCCACTTGACTTTGTATTGTCTAGGAGGAAGTCCACCCACACCTCCACTTCCACAAACTGCTGGGAGTTGCCTCGCTCTGCCTCAGTCAGAATTCTCCTCCTGCTTCACATTGCCTCCATCGATGTGAAGGTCCCATTTTGGAGTTGAATCTTCATTTTCACATTTCACCTTCACTTCTTCGCTCTTCACCATCACTTCTTCACATTTCACCTTCACCTCTTCATATTTCACCTCGATACCTTTAAAAGTGTCCAAGCTGGGATTTTTTTCCAGTTCATGTTTCATGAGGGATGGGCTCATTGCGGCACTTTGACTTTCACAAGCTGATTTCAGACTCCACTCCTTGTGGATCTTCTGATGCTTCTGTGTTCTCTGGTGTACTTGAAGATTTGATGAATGTGCAAATGCCTTCCCACACACACTGCACTTGAAGGGTTTCTCTCCCGTGTGTACTCTGGTGTGTTTTAAGAGCAGATGACTGTGAAAATGCCTTCCCACACACACTGCACTTGAAGGGTTTCTCTACCGTGTGTGTTCTCTGGTGTGTTTTAAGAGCAGATGACTGTGAAAATGCCTTCACACACACTGCACTTGAAGGGTTTCTCTCCCGTGTGTGTTCTCTGGTGTGTTTTAAGAGCAGATGACCGTGAAAATGCCTTCCCACATACACTGCACCTGAAGGGTTTCTCTCCCGTGTGTGTTCTCTGGTGTGTTTTAAGAGTAGATAAATCTGAAAATTTCTTCCCACACACAGTGCACTTGAAGGGTTTCTCTCCCGTGTGTGTTCTCTGGTGTGCTTTAAGAGCAGATGACCATGAAAATGCCGTCCCACACACACTGCACTTGAAGGGTTTCTCTCCCGCGTGTGTTCTCTGGTGTTTTTTAATATTAGATGAATCTGAAAATGCCTTCCCACACACACTGCACATGAAGGGTTTCTCTCCCGTGTGTGTTCTCTGGTGTGTTTTAAGAGCAAATGAATCTGAAAATGTCTTCACACACATACTGCACTTGAAGGGTTTCTCTCCCGTGTGTGTTCTCTGGTGTTTTTTAAGAGTCGATGAATCTGAAAATGCCTTGCCACACACAGTGCACTTGAAGGGTTTCTCTCCTGTGCGAGTTCTCTGGTGCCGTGTCAAATTTCCAGTCCGATCTGTGCTGTATGCACGCTGGTCGCATTGTTGACTTGTCATACCGAGCTGCGATGAGTGCATTTGCTCCATCAGACCAATTCTGCGGAGGAAGCGTCAGAGGAAGCGTCAGCTGCAGACAGAAAAAAATAATATCCACACCATCTACACGTCAGTATCGAGGCACAGAGGAATGCATATATAGTCACATGTAACTTCCACGTCTATACTATACTTGTTCATATATTCATGATGTAGTAAAACGTTTCCCAAATTCATCACAGGGCTGTTATGGCACACAATGAAAGGGCAAATGGTTATAAACATGCCTGGAAGTCCTCGTATCTTCAAAATGAATGTTCACCCAAAACTCCGAGCACACAATTTCAGCTGTCTGGCTACAAAAGGAATATTTATGAGAGCTAAATTCAGCTGACATAGCAGAGGGTGTTGAAAACAATACTATTTCTGTAATGCAGAAATTCATAAATTAACGTTCAATCGCAACTTAGAGGTGTGAATCCAGGCTCAGATGTCCTTGAATGCTGGGATGAACAGTTCCGACTTCAGCTGCATGTGGGTGCTGTGTTAACTTCCTGTTTCCATTCTTATAAAGAGTTCCAGAGGAAAACAAAAGTAAACTATTGTTATGATATAACCTCCGTGTTCAACAGAGTTAATAGACGTTACTGCAAACACAAACTGTACACTGTCACTGGGTAAACAGGCGGTGGCGTGTCTAGAATCACGCCTGGCCACCTTCATCTGCTTGGCATGAATGCTTCCTCACTCCACCAAGTAGTTAATTGAGGATCAACGAACATAGCTGAGGCTAACTGGAGTTTGCGTGTCTCTCTCCGTGGTGAGATGTTAACTACCTCACCTGGTATACAGGAAGTCGTGGGTTTGTGTGTCACTCCGTTTAGCGTCTTTGACCGATAGACATTGACACACGTATTCTTGTTTCTTTTGGTAAAGTTACGTAGATAGAAAATAACAATAACAGATAATACAATTACATTAAAGACCACTTGTGTTGCGATCAAAACGACATGAGTTGTGCTTTATTTACAATTTAGTTTTATTATTTTATTGCTATTTTCATTTTATTTTCTATCTACGTAACTTTACCAAACCAAGAATATTAATTCCTACAGTCACCAAAGTTTTAAGTCAAAACATTCACACACGTTGACAAAGCCTCACCTTGTGTTGTTGTGGGCAGGTCGCTTCTGATAACAAGAGCGGTATAGCAGCTCAAGCGGGCTTGGCCTGGTGAAAAAAATAAAAACTGCGTGAATATTTACAATAAAACAAAGTTACAAAGTGGCGAGCCGGGTGAAGACAAATTAAACTTAAGCGAGATAATTAAAGTGAATGCAATCAGGCGAGGGCAGGAGGCAAGGCCCCGCGTGGCTAGGCCCCGCGTTGTAAAGTTCCAACCTGGACATCGATTCCCATGCTCGCTGCTACTCAACTGACATCCCTACGAGAGAGAGCGAGGCTCTACCTTGGTAAACAACAACAACCACCACCACAACAACCACAATCGCAATGAGAATTTCTCACCTCGGATTTCAGTACAGGAAGCTATCGCTTCCTGTACCTCGTGACGTCACGCGGCAGCAGGTGGCGTGACGTCACTTCCGTGGTACGAGACACGCTCCCACAATGAGCTGCTCCGTAAATAAATAAATTAGAGTATGATTAAATTATGTTAATGTACCATGCGATATATCATAGATGCTGAACCCGTCGCAATAAACTCGCGACGGCTTTAACGAATACATTATGTTAATGAGCCGCCAGTCACTGGGCGTAGCTTTGCCCAAATAAGGATTGGCACTGGAACGATAACGCCAGTGACCCATGCGGAGGAGACGTCACGTTCAAGAGCGCGGTGGAATACCTTGGTGACATGACGTCACTAGCGAGGTACACCTCCCCCTGGCGTTTCACGCCGATGAAGTAATGCTGAGTGGTGACGTCACAGAGCAGGGTTGGAGTTTAAGTTGATTTAGATTCATTTTCATTGCTCCCTCCCTTGGGTGCGTGGGCTCAGCTACAACAACAACGTGGACATTATTGTGTATACACTGTGTGTGTGTACACTGTGTGTGTGTACACTATGTGTGTGTGTGTGTACACTGTGTGTATCCTGTGTGTGTGTATATACACTGTGTGTGTACACTGTGTGTGTGTACACTGTGCGTGTGTACACTGCGTGTACACTGTGTGTACACTGTGTGTGTGTACAGTGTGTGTGTACACTGTGTGTACACTGTGTGTGTGTGTACTGTGTGTGTACACTGTGTGTGCAAGCCAACTGTGGACCGGTTTTGGTGGACAATGTCTCAACAGCAGTGGGGTTTGCTTCAAGCCATGGTCGTGAACATCCAGACGTTAATCAGCAAGGAGCATTTCTAGTCCAAGTTCGACAAAATCTACGTCAACACGTAAGACAAAATTAGAATTCGTGTTGTAGAGAATGTACCTCCTCCTCTACGTGTAACTTTAAGGTGGTATGCCTTGTAACTGATGAATGATCCGAGTGTGCTTCCTATTTCAAAGACGATGAGTTGCTCCAGATGCTTCGTGAAACACAAAAGTACCCTTTGACCTGTATCACAAGAACAACGGGTCTCACCTGAGTTATCTGTACAGGTTACTTCCAAAACACACACACACACACACTTTGTCCTAACATCACTTATTCAATGTGTGACCCTTATAAATGAAATGATGCATGTACACACAAAATCAGACAAGTGTTCAATCGAAATAATTGACAGGCATTTTAACAAAATTTAATTACTGCAGTGAAATATACTGCATCAGATAACATCTGATTAAGAAGCTATTTAAAAAAATATGCAGCGTCTGCTTAACAGTGGATGTAAAACATACTATTGTAGTGTCATTCAAAACGAGTAGGCCATTGCATGCTGGCGAATTCTAAACATTAGCGACAAATTGCAGAAGGGTCAAATACTTATTTCCCTCATTAAAATGCAAATCAATTTATAACATTTTTAACATGCGTTTTTCTGGATTTTTTTGTTGTCATTCTGTCTCTCACTGGCCAAATAAACCTACCATTAAAATTCTAGACTGATCATTTCTTTGTCTGCGGGAAAACGTACAAAATCAGCAGGGGATCAAATACTTGTTTCCCTCACTGTACATACATACATTCCCTCACTGTACACACAGTGTGCGGGTTGACTGAATGAGGCGGTGTCCAGGTCTGGCTCAGGTGTCACTCCGCCACTTGACGGTTAGCCGTGACGGAGAATCAAACTCGGGCGGTGGAGTTCATCGCGCACCGCGCTCACCACGGCGACAACCGCTCCACCCCACGCGTTATTGAAAGATGAAATTTTCACCGAAAACTTTCGCGGCTGCAGGAATTAAAATATTCCTCATTTGCCGTTACGTCTACGTGACTTTACCGAAAGGACCGAGAATATCGATGTGAAACACAACACACGATTCGCAATAGCTAAACGGTTTGCGCCTGGGTACATGCTAATTTGTGTCCCATTGTCTCTGAAACCCAGTCCCTTCATCTCTGGCTATTTAAGGGCTCGGTACAGAGCTGCTTCACCTCTTAACTGTGTGCGTGTCTCCCCCATAGGTCTCTCTACGGTATGTATTCTATCACTATCTTAAATTTCACACTCAACTTACAATTTAACAATCTTTGAAATAGCGTATTCAACTAGACCATGCGTTAATTGTGCTTAAACCGACCATCTGTGTTGCTTTACATAGTTTCCAAATTTTGCTAAACCCTGTTTGATTTAGTGTGATGCTCCGTCTCTCTGTATCCCCTGGTATATCTGTGTTAATTCCCTCTACTTAAGGTCTGTATATATATCTGCGGTTACGTGTTTCCTCTACCTGATGATGATTGCTTGTGTTGCGATCGAAACGTCGTATGTTATGTAATTTTATTTTTTCTTATTTCTACGTGACTTTACCGAAAAAAAACAAAGATTAATTCAGTGGATGTTTGTTCGATGCGACGGCGGTGTTGGCGCGTAGGGGGCTGCGTATTTGTGGAACGTCGTCGTTTCAGACTCAGAGTTTGCTGCCAGCGGCGGAGACCGTTGTGGCTCGCAGCTGTGGGCTTGTCGGAGCAACCCCGAAACTTGGGGGGGCTTGCCCCACTTCCTCCTCCCTCGGTGGCCGTACCAGACGAGAGCCGCTGACTTCTTTGCCAATGGAACCCATTTCAAAGCGTCTCTTCTTCTTCTGCTGCTGCTCACCCAAGCATTGCCGCCACTCTTCTCAGATCGGCAGCTGCGAGCTCGTCGTGACGATCCCTCATTGCTGCGACGCGAAAGACGACCACGATTACAAACAGCGTCTTACGACAATGCGACTGAAGATGTGGACAGCGTCGACTGGACGCGTTGACAGCTCAGGATGCGGCACGGGAGAGTTTGATGTGTGCACGACCGTGTCTCGCGTTATATATTAATACACACGCCTACTCGGGATGTGTGTTTTAAGAGAAAAGGGCCTTTGTGGTGCTAGGTTTTTTTGTTATCGCCTCTGACGGATTATGGCCCAAGTCGACCTTCGACTTTCATTTGAATGTTCAACCTCTTGACCCCGAGTAAGACAATACGCAGTTAATACCGCTCAGCTTATACAACAATACCTCACTTTTACAGTTGTATTTGATCAACCTCTTGACCCCGAATAAGACTATAAGCAGCTAATCCTGCTCAGATTGTACAAGAATAGCCTCGCCTTTACAGTTGTGTTTGATCGACCTCTTGACCCCGAGTAAGATTATACGCAGTTAATCCTGCTCAGCTTATACATCAACACCTCGCTTTTACAGTTGTATTTGATCAACCTCTTGACCCTGAGTAAGACAATACGCAGTTAATACAGCTAAGTTTTTACAACAACACCTCACTTTTACAGTTGTATTTGATCAACCTCTTGACCCCGAGTAAGACTATATGCAGTTAATACCGCTCAGCTTACACAACTACACCTCACTTTTACAGATGTGTTTGATCAACCTCTTGACCCCGAGTAAGACTATACACAGTTAATACCGCTCAGCTTATACAACAACACCTCGCTTTTACAGTTGAGTTTGATCAACCTCTTGACCCCGAGTAAGACAATACGCAGTTAATCCCGCTCAGCTTATACATCAACACCTCGCTTTTACAGTTGTATTTGATCAACCTCTTGACCCTGAGTAAGACTATACGCAGTCAATCCCGCGCAGCTTATACAATAGCCTCGCTTTTACATTTGTATTTGATCAACCTCTTGACCCCGAGTAAGACTATACACAGTTAATCCTGCTCAGCTTATACAACAATACCTCGCTTTTACAGTTGTATTTGATCAACCTCTTGACCCCGAGTAAGACTATACGCAGTCAATCCCGCGCAGCTTATACGACAATAGCCTCGCTTTTACAGTTGTATTTGATCAACCTCTTGACCCTGAGTAAGACTATACACAGTTAATCCTGCTCAGGTTAAACAACAATAACCTCGCTTTTACAGTTGTATTTGATCAACCTCTTGACCCTGAGTAAGACTATACACAGTTAATCCTGCTCAGGTTAAACAACAATAACCTCGCTTTTACAGTTGTATTTGATCAACCTCTTGACCCTGAGTAAGACTATACACAGTTAATCCTGCTCAGGTTAAACAACAATAACCTCGCTTTTACAGTTGTATTTGATCAACCTCTTGACCCCGAGTAAGACTATACGCAGTTAATTCCACGCAGCTTATACAACAATACCTCGCTTTTACAGTTGTATTTGATCAACCTCTGCGCACCTTATTCGTACGTAAATGGAATTGTAAATCCACATGAGGCAGGTAGGACTTGTGACAGCCTTTATTATGAACGAGCTTTACTACCCGGCTTCGCCGGGGACTTGGATTATCGTCTTGGATTAATTTAATATTCCCTTTTATTTCAGTGGAAAACCCTGAAAAAACATTGATGCCTGCAAGAAAGAAAAACATCCGAAACAAATCAATTTAACTAAATCGGATGTCTTTCACTCAAGGAAATTGAACCTTAACCAGGCAACTCGGAAATGGAATGATGTGGCGAGCTGAGAATCGTCGCGTTCCCTTAGAAATTCCAGACGGCGTAAGCTGTGCAAATTTCATGACGATTTAAAGCTTTCGTGACTGCAAGGATTCATCTTCTTTGGTTCTTTCGGTAAAGTCACCAACACGTAGAATGAGAATAAAATAATAAATTAATAAAATGACACAATAAAATTCTCACGACGTTTTGGCCACAACACAAGTGGCCCTCTTCAGGTGAAAGGAACAGACCTGTCGTCCGACCTGAAGAGGGCCACTTGTGTCGTGGCCGAAACGTCGTGAGAATATTATTGTGTTATTTTAATCTATTAATTTATTATTTTATTCTCATTCTACGCGGCGACTTTACCGAAAGAACCAAAGAAGAAATTTCATGACGTCGGAGGGTCAGCGTTCGAGAGTTTTTTGCCGCTTCGCACAAACAGACGAATCTTTATTTTATTTCGATTTAAAGCTTTCGTGACTGCAAGGATTCATCTTCTTTGGTTCTTTCGGTAAAGTCACCATCACGTAGAATGAGAATAAAATAATAAATTGATAAAATAAGATAATTTTATTGTCTTATTTTATTTTATCAATTTATTATTTTATTCTCATTCTATGTGGTGACTTTACCGAAAGAACCAAAGAAGACTTTATTTTATTATTTTATTGTTTCCCTTCAACGTGACTTTACCGAAAGAGCTAAGAAGACGAACCTTCTGCTTTGTGTTTATGAGGGCGAACTGGAAACAGCCGCGTTGACTCAGAACATCGAGACAGCGATGCGGCGTGTCTGTGCGGGACACACGGCCTACGCGGAGGCTTGGGGGGGATGACGTCAGCGGGCAGACCGCGTGACGCTGCCGCATGCCGGTGACATCACAGACGTGACGTCACCGCTCACTTGACGTGCAAAATACACGAGTAAATTTTTATACTTTTTGCGTTGTGTACAGTCTGGAAGCTACCCAAATGGCAAATTTCAAGTTTGTTTGCATGTTGGGAGGCACCGTTAACATTACTGCTCAGCGCGAAACGTTTGTTTAATGTTTGTTTAATGCTGTGAAAAGTGTGCCGGGGGTCACTCTTTTCACAGTGAACATCTACTTAGCCACCGTGATGATGATGATGGCAGAGACATGCAAACTACTCCCCCTTTATTATCATTGTTACCATTATTATCATTGTTTTTATCATTATCATTGTTATTAAAATTAGTTTATTGCACCTAAAAGTGACTGCCAATCCACCACGACCTCCACCACCACCACCACCGCCACCGCCACTACCACCAACACCACCACCGCCACCACCGCCACCTCCACCACCACCACTTCCACGACCACCACCTCCACCGCCTCCACCACCACCACCTCAACTGTACCTGCATCTCCACCTCTCCGCCGGTCGACTCTCTCCTCGCCCTCCGCGTCTGTGTGAAGCAGAAGGCGGCGACGCCGGAGATGGCGGTCAGCAGGAGGAAGCCGGCGGCGCAAGAAACATCGCCCGCCGTCAAGGGAGCGGCCAGGATGGCCTCCACCGTGACGGGGACATCGGGAAACATCGCTGACGCACACGGGGAGCACACGGTGACACACGGGGAGCACACGGTGACACACGGGGACACACGGTGAAACACGGTGACACACGGTGACACATGGTGACACACGGGGAGCACACACACGGTGACACACGGTGACACACACACGGTGACACACACACGGTGACACACAGTGACACACGGTGACACACACGGTGACACACACACGGTGACACACGGTGACGCACGGTGACACATGGTGACACACGGTGACACACACAGTGATACACGCACGGTGACACACGGTGACACACGGTGACACACGGTGACACACACACGGTGACCCCGCCTCCACTGCGACAGGGACGTTGGTAAACATCGCTGACGCACGCGGTGAGCACGGTGACCCCGGCAGAGGCGAGAGACACTGCCGGGGTCACTCTTGTTGTCACATCTCCCTAGCCACCGTGATGATGATGATGACAGAGAGAGACGCAAACTCCATATACAGCAGCAGCAGCAGGCGTCATCAGGGTCGGGATGGAACCCACGACCTCCTGCATACCAGGTGAGGTAGTTAACATCTCCTAGCCACCGTGATGATGATGATGACAGAGAGAGACGCAAACTCCACATATACAGCAGCAGCAGCAGGCGTCGTCAGGGTCGGGATGGAACCCACGACCTCCTGCGTACCAGGCGAGGCGGTCAACATCTTCCCGGCCCCCGCGGTCGTCGTGGCGGCGAGCGTGCGGCTCCCCGCCGGCGTCTCGCCCGGCACGACGAGCAGCCAGGCGGAGCGCCGAGCGAACCCCACGCCGTTGACCGCCAGGCAGGTGTAGCGGCCCGAGTCGTCCGTGCTGACGTTACGCAGGTAGAGGACGTTTGTCTCCACGTCCGTGACCTTGGCGTGGGATCTTGCGTTCCCACGCCAACGTGGGGTTTATTTTTTTGTATTTGTCGTCACTCAGCGAACGCGTAGAGTCTGAGCCAAGCGGGGAGCTTCTGGGTATTGTTGTGTTGAGGGCGACGTCGGACTCCGCTGAGTTTGGGTGGGTGGGTGAGTGGGTGGGTGGGTGGGTGAGTGAGTGGGTGAGTGGGTGGGTGGGTGAGTGAGTGAGTGGGTGAGTGAGTGAGTGGGTGGGTGGGTGAGTGGGTGAGTGAGTGAGTGGGTGGGTGGGTGAGTGAGTGGGTGAGTGGGTGAGTGAGTGGGTGAGTGAGTGGGTGAGTGAGTGGGTGAGTGGGTGGGTGAGTGGGTGAGTGGGTGAGTGAGTGCCCCCGTGCCTCGCTCGCTCACTGTGACAATGCGCACGTAGGGCGAGCCGTTGGGCACCTCCAGGTTCCCGTTCACCTCCACGTGCTTGAGCCACTGCACGTGGTGGTGCTCATCGCCGCCATCGCCGCCCTTCAGAACGACGCAGCGGAGCTGAGCGTCACTCCCCACCACCGCCGTGACGTTGGCCGGGAGGCCGTCCTGCAGGGAGGGGCGCTGGGGCTGGCCCCGCCCTGCACGCCGTGGGGAGGGGGGGGAGGGAGTGTCACACACACAGTGTCACACACACTCCCCACTGTGACACACACACTCCCCACTCGTCTCGTTACCTTCATGAGCGGTCGCCACGGCGTAGACGGCGAAGGCGGCGGCGACGCAGACTGCGAGGAGAGACCCCGGGAGAGACCCCAGACACCTCCTTCTCCTCCTGCTGCTGCTGTACAGAGACGCCGTGCGGACAAATCCCGAGGCCATGGAGCTGATGGTGGTGGTGCTGGATCGTGGTGCTGGTGGATCGTGGTGGTGGTGGATCGTGGTGCTGGTGGATCGTAATTATAGTGGATCGTGGTGCTGGTGGATCGTAATGGTGGTAGTGGATCGTGGTGCTGGTGGATCGTAATGGTGGTAGTGGATCGTGGTGCTGGTGGATCATAATGGTGGTAGTGGATCGTGGTGGTGGTAGTGGATCGTGGTGCTGGTGGTGGTACTGGTGCTGCTGGTGCTGGTAGTGCTGGTGGTGGTGTAGTAAAAATTCCGCGTGTGTACAGGGAGGGAGAGAGGGGTCAAGTTTTGACAGATTTTTGCGTGTCTACTAAATGGATGGCCCCTTAATGGTTTTATTATATTTCATATTATAATACTAAATATATAATACACCTTTTTGTTCGTAATTCTTTTTATAGATTTATTTCATATAATATAGTATTTTATTTTAATGGTTATATTATATTTTATATTTAATATGTTATAATAAACATTTTTTTACGTAATAAACATTTATTTATAAGTCTCCACAGAGCTACGTAGCTATTTTTCAGAAGCGACCTGGCCACAAATGAAAGTTCAACGAAGTTGGCTTATCACGTGGACATGGATCGCAGCCAAATACCGGAGGACCCGGAGAAACATCCACACGATCACAGAGAGAGAGACACACAAACTCCAAATATACAGCAGCAGCAGGCATCGTCAGGGTCAGGATCGAACCCACGACCTCCTGTATACCAGGCGAGATAGTTAACATCCACTGTGATGAGAGGCACACAAACTCCAAATATACAGCAGCAGCAGGCATCGTCAGGGTCAGGATCGAACCCACGACCTCCTGTACACCAGGTGAGGTAGTTAACATCTCATAGCCACCGTGATGAGAGGCACACAAACTCCAAATATACAGCATCAGGCATCGTCAGGGTCAGGATCGAACCCACGACCTCCTGTACACCAGGCGAGGTAGTTAACATCTCAGCCACCGTGATGATCGCCAGGGTCAGGATCGAACCCACGACCTCCTGTACACCAAGCGAGGTAGTTAACATCTCACAGCCACCGTGATGAGAGACACACAAACTCCAAATATACAGCAGCAGCAGCAGGCATCGTCAGGGTCAGGATCGAACGCACGACCTCCTGTACACCAGGCGAGGTAGTTAACATCTCTCAGGGACATGATTGAACCCACGACCTCCTGTACACCAGGTGAGGTAGTTAACATCTCTCAGGGACAAGATCTAACCCACGACCTCCTGTATACCGGGCGAGGTAGTTAACATCTCTCAGGGACATGATCTAACCCACGACTTCCTGTAAGCCAGGCGAGGTAGTTAACATCTCTCAGGGACATGATCTAACCCACGACCTCCTGTAGACCAGGCGAGGTAGTTAACATCTCTCAGGGACATGATCTAACCCACGACCTCCTGTACACCAGGCGAGGTAGTTAACATCTCTCAGAGACATGATCTAACCCATGACCTCCTGTACACCAGGCGAGGTAGTTAACATCTCTCAGGGACATGATCTAACCCACGACCTCCTGTATACCAGGCGAGGTAGTTAACATCTCTCAGGGACATGATCTAACCCACGACCTCCTGTAGACCAGGCGAGGTACTTGACATCTTTCAGGGACATGATTTAACCCACGACCTCCTGTATACCAGGCGAGGTAGTTAACATCTCTCAGGGACATGATCTAACCCACGACCTCCTGTAGACCAGGCGAGGTAGTTAACATCTCTCAGGGACATGATCTAACCCACGACTTCCTGTATAACAGGCGAGGTAGTTAACATCTCTCAGGGACATGATCTAACCCACGACCTCCTGTATAACGGGCGAGGTAGTTAACATCTCTCAGGGACATGATCTAACCCACGACCTCCTGTAGACCAGGCGAGGTAGTTAACATCTCTCAGGGACATGATCTAACTCACGACCTCCTGTAGACCAGGCGAGGTAGTTAACATCTCTCAGGGACATGATCTAACCCACGACCTCCTGTAGAAGGCGAGGTAGTTAACATCTCTCAGGGACATGATCTAACCCACGACCTCCTGTACACCAGGCGAGGTAGTTAACATCTCACAGCCACCACTGCGCCCACTACTGACGGTG